>NC_084754.1:39921836-39930432 GCF_033978785.1 Entelurus aequoreus
TCAGAAATGAAAATAGACAAAATGGCCCGAAATTAAATTTTTAATTTGCATTTAAGAATTGAAAATAGAATGAACGGAAGGTACATGGACCATTTAAGCTTTTCCTTCGCGTTTAGCATGTTTTTAGCATAAAAGTAACATATTTTTGCAGCAGGAGTCCTATTGTCGTTTTAAAAAAGTCTCATTAAATAGTTGTCTAACTTTTGTTTCAGAAATGAAAATAGACAAAATGGCCCGAAATTAAATTTTTAATTTGCATTTAAGAATTGAAAATAGAATGAACGGAAGGTACATGGACCATTTAAGCTTTTCCTTCGCGTTTAGCATGTTTTTAGCATAAAAGTAACACATTTTTGCAGCAGGAGTCCTATTGTCGTTTTAAAAAAGTCTCGCTAAATAGTTGTCCAACTTTTGTTTCAGAAATCAAAATAGAAAAAATGGAATGTGTTTTTTGATTTGCATTTAAGAATTGGAAATAGAAGGAACGGAGGAAGGTACACGGACCGGAAATGGTCTAACAATGTATTTTTATCAAATGTATTCTTATTAAAAAACAAAAAATCCTAAAAAAAATTGTATTTGTATTTTTAAATACATTTTTGAAATAAATGACTCTATTTAGAATGGACATGAATACAAATGAAGTTTTGTTTGTGAATCGATTTTTTTTCGTGCAGCCCTGGTTAATGAAGAGACAATTTTATGCAGAGGTGCACTAATAACAATTGTATGGACAAATGATAAGGTGGATTGGGAAGTACTGTGTATTTTGTAAGCCCAATACCATATACTGTATGAAATTGTGAATCCAAATTTAAAATGCGTTTCCAAACCCTGCAATATGCCACATTTATTGGAAAAAAACAATCACACTGATTGCCGCCTCAAACTGCTTTGGGGTGCATTCTTCAAATCAATGCAATTGAGCTCCCGTACCAAGGTGCCACTTTGGGGCACGTTAGTTTATCACTGATGAGGGACCGTTCTATGGTCCTTCATTTGCAGAATGAGTCATTCCTCAAAGGTGTAAAGGCTTGCTGTCGCCGAGGTTCCACGTTGAATAAATGTGACAGTGCTTGAGCAACCTGGAACGGTTCATTCACCAGCGGGGGCAGCGTGCTCGTTAATATCCTCATCAGAGTAATCAATTAGCACGTAAACATATGGAATTACATGTTGCATGTGCATGAACACAAAGGTCATTAGCTTCAGTTCATTTAGCTACAGTTGTATGTACAAACCCCGTTTCCATATGAGTTGGAAATTGTGTTGGATGTAAATTGCATGGCAGCTCCCGCCATCAGTGTGTGAATGTGTGTGTGAATGGGTGAATGTGGAAATACTGTCAACGCGCTTTGAGTACCTTGAAGGTAGAAAAGCTCTATACACGTATAACCCATTTATCATTTATCAAATATGAACGGAATACAATGATTTGCAAATCATTTACAACCCATATTCAGTTGAATATGCTACAAAGACAACATATTTGATGTTCAAACATTTTTTTTTTCTGCAAATAATCATTAACTTTAGAATTTGATGCCAGCAACACGTGACAAAGAAGTTGGGAAAGGTGGCAATAAATACTGATAAAGTTGAGGAATGCTCATCAAACACTTATTTGGAACACCTCACAGGTGAGCAGGCAAATTGGGAACAGGTGGGTGCCATGATTGGGTATAAAAGTAGACTCCGTGAAATGCTCAGTCATTCACAAACAAGGATGGGGCGAGGGTCACCACTTTGTCAACAAATGCGTGAGCAAATTGTTGAACAGTTTAAGAAAAACCTTTCTCAACCAGCTATTGCAAGGAATTTAGGGATTTCACCATCTATGGTCCGTAATATCCTCAAAGGGTTCAGAGAATCTAGAGAGATAACTGCACGTAAGCAGCTAAGCCCGTGACCTTCGATCCCTCAGGCTGTACTGCATCAACAAGCGACATCAGTGTGTAAAGGATATCACCACATGGGCTCAGGAACACTTCAGAAACCCACTGCCAGTAACTACAGTTGGTCGCTACATCTGTAAGTGCAAGTTAAGACTCTCCTATGCAAGGCGAAAACCGTTTATCAACAACACCCAGAAACGCCGTCGGCTTCACTGGGCCTGAGCTCATCTAAGATGGACTGATACAAAGTGGAAAAGTGTTCTGTGGTCTGACAAGTCCAGATTTCAAATTGTTTTTGGAAACTGTGGACGTCGTGTCCTCCGGACCAAAGAGGAAAAGAACCATCCGGATTGTTATAGGCGCAAAGTTGAAAAGCCAGCATCTGTGATGGTATGGGGGTGTATTAGTGCCCAAGACATGGGTAACTTACACATCTGTGAAGGCACCATTAATGCTGAAAGGTACATACAGGTTTTGGAGCAACATATGTTGCCATCCAAGCAACGTTACCATGGACGCCCCTGCTTATTTCAGCAAGACAATGCCAAGCCACGTGTTACATCAACGTGGCTTCATAGTAAAAGAGTGCGGGTAATAGACTGGCCTGCCTGTAGTCCAGACCTGTCTCCCATTGAAAATGTGTGGCGCATTATGAAGCCTAAAATAGCACAAGGGAGACCCCCGGACTGTTGAACAACTTAAGCTGTACATCAAGCAAGAATGGGAAAGAATTCCACCTGAGAAGCTTCAAAAATGTGTCTCCTCAGTTCCCAAACCTTTACTGAGTGTTGTTAAAAGGAAAGGCCATGTAACACAGTGGTGAACATGCCCTTTCCCAACTACTTTGGCACGTGTTGCAGCCATGAAATTGTAAGTTAATTTTTATTTGCAAGAAAAAAATAAAGTTTATGAGTTTGAACATCAAATATCTTGTCTTTGTAGTGCATTCAATTGTACTAGGGTTGAAAATGATTTGCAAATCATTGTATTCCGTTTATATTTACATCTAACACAATTTCCCAACTCATATGGAAACGGGGTTTGTAGGAAGAATGTTTGATCGCTATTGTTGCCTGCCTGTGTTTTGTCATCTTTAAACCATGACTGTGTAGTTATGCAACATACTCTAAGTAAATATCATTAGTCTTGAGTAGGGTTGTAAGATATACCGGTGCTAGTATAGTATCGTGGTACTAATGAATCTAAAACGGTACTCTGTTTGAAAAAAACCCGTTCACCATATTTATCTTTTTAACGGCGTCGTAACATTGCTGGTTTTACAAGCAGAGGAGCACGTTCGTCAGCGCACATTCACAGAGTACTTACAAGCAGACACAGTGTGTAGACAGAAAAGGGAGAATGGACGGATTTTGGTTTAAAAAACTAAATATAAAGGTGAAGTTATAACACTGAAACGCCCTCAGGTGAACAAAGGTGTTAGTGTTATGCTAAAAACATGCTAAACGCAAAGGAAAGGCAAAAATTTAGCTTTCGGTTCAATTTGTCAGATAAACACGCATTTCTGCATTTTGGATTTTTGTGTTTATCTGGAAAAATTAAAATCCATAAAAGGAAAACAGCACAAAATAACATTTTATTCCAATATTTTAATGAAAATCAAACTTTTTTTTTTTGTTTTAAAATCTGCCATACATGATAAAAATCCAAAAATGGCTCTAATTTTGTTTTTTGATTTACGTTTCAGAATTGGAACTAGAATGAACGGAAGGCACACGGACCCAATTCGACCCGATTCCGATACCTGGGGTGACAATTCGATTCAGAATCGATTCTTGATTCAAACTGTTTCTGGCAATGTATTTTTATATAAATATAAATATCATTAGTAGACTAATGGAAGAGGTGCTTTGAGACATGGCTAGCTAACTAGCAGTTAACATCCATCCGCAGTCGGCAGTGTTTTAGCTACTTCTAAATCACCGATCCCGGTCTCCATGGCGACAAATACAATTTCTTACAAGTACCATTATCACTGCAGGACAAAGAATAGCTAAACATGATTCACTACACACCGTAGGAGGATACAATAGATCACCGGCATCCCAATGTAAACAAATGCCATGGGTGGATCTACACTTGACATCCACTGTAATGATACCAAGCTCAAGAGCGAATCTAGTTGATACTACTGTGATTACATCGATATGTTTTATCATCACAAAATATTTTTTCTTTTCAAAAAAACAAAAAAACATATTATATTCATAAACTCAGGAAATAGTCCCTGGACACATGAGGACTTAATTATGACCAATGTATGATCCTGTAACTACTTGGTATCATATCGATACCTACATTTGTGGTATCATCCAAAACTATTGTAAAGTATCAAACAACAGAAGAATAATGTCACCTCAGTGCGCATTCATGTGTGGGAGCACGCCGGGCATGCGTCAGTCCGGCAGCAGCAAGCAGCTGCAATCAATTGCCAGCAGTAAGCGCACCTGTCACTGATCAGAGGACCTGCCTTCATAAGCCTGCACAACCTGCTATGCCGCGCCAGAACGTAGCCATCTGTTCCCGTACACCTGCCTTCGTTCCCACATTACGAGCTGTCTCGTTTCCTCGCATTCCTCTCTAAACAAAACGCCAGATAATATGTCTTACCTTATACACACACCATAATAATACTCCTATGTTGAAGCACAGTACAATCCATCAAGTGGTGCGGCTTCATAGCTTACCAAAGTCGTACTAAAACATGTTGATAGATATTTGAGCGCCGTGTGTAATGTTCTATATTTTTCAACGGAACATATAACATTTTTGTGTTGTTTACTTGAGTCATATTGCAGTCTACACATATCTCTTATGTTTGACTGCCATCTACTGGTCACACTTATAATTTCACCATGTACCAAATAAAATAGCTTCGAGGTCGGTAAGCAAAACCAGAATTATTCGGCACACCAGGTTATAAGACGCACTGTCGAGTTTTGAGAGGGAAAAAAAGATTTTAAGTGCGCCTTATAGTCCGGTAAATACGGTACATGGGACTTTGATGAATTTGGTAACGTTTAATTGAAAGTCACTTATACTCTCCTTTTTTCTTGTAATCCACTTAATGAGCAGCCCACAATCCATCAAGTGGTGCGGCTTTTTTTTTTTTAATGAAAAAAATGTGCCTTGTTTTAAAAAAAAGGTTGAAAAACCCTGATTTAGAAAGTGTAACAACAGATTGCTTGTACAGTGTTGATAGAAAAGGACCAAGGAACGAAAAACGACTGAAAAAAAGACGGATGCATTAGTGGAAAAACAAATACATGGACTATACAGATTATGGATACATGAATGAATGAATAAATACAAGAGTAAAAAGTGACAGAAACATTGGATAATGAATAAATACATGCATGATCTTGATTAAAGGCCTACTGAAAGCCACTACTACCGACCACGCAGTCTGATAGTTTATATATCAATGATGAAATCTTAACATTGCAACACAGTGTAATTTTAAATTTCCCGCCAAACTTCCGGTTGAAAACGTCTATGTATGATGACGTATGCGCGAGACGTCAATGGTTGAAATGGAAGTATTTGGACGCCATTGAATCCAATACAAAAAGCTCTGTTTTCATCTCAAAATTCCACAGTATTCTGGACATCTGTGTTGGTGAATCTTTTGCAGTTTGTTTAATGAACAATGAAGACTGCAAAGAAGAAAGTTGTAGGTGGGATCGGTGTATTAGCGGCTGGCTGCAGCAACACAAACAGGAGGACTTTGAGGTGGATAGCAGACGCGCTATCCAACGCTAGTATCGGTGATCGTGTGAAGTCCTTCGTCGCACCGTCGATCCCTGGAACGCAGGTGAGCACGGGTGTTGATGAGCAGATGAGGGCTGGCTGGCGTAGGTGGATAGCTAATGTTTTTAGCATAGCTCTGGGAGGTCCCGTTGCTAAGTTAGCTTCAATGGCGTCGTTAGCAACAGCATTGTTAACCTTCGCCAGGCTGGAAAGCATTAACCGTGTAGTTACAGGTCCATGGTTTAATAGTACTGTTGATTTTCTCTCTATCCTTCCAGTCAGGGGCTTATTTATTTTGTTTCTATATGCAGTTAAGCCCAATGCTATCACGTTAGCTCCGTAGCTAAAGTGTTTCGCCGATGTATTGTCGTGGAGATAAAAGTCACTATGAATGTCCATTTCGCGTCCTCGACTCTCATTTTCAAGAGGATATAGTATCCGAGGTGGTTTAAAATACAAATCCGTGATCCACAATAGAAAAAGGAGAGAGTGTGGAATCCAATGAGCCAGCTTGTACCTAAGTTACGGTCAGAGCGAAAAAAGATACGTCCTGCACTGCACTCTAGTCCTTCACTCTCACGTTTCTCATCCACAAATATTTCATCCTGGCTCAAATTAATGGGGTAATTGTCACTTTCTCGGTCCGAATCGCTCTCGCTGCTGGTGTAAACAATGGGGAAATGTGAGGAGCCTTTCAACCTTTGACATCACGCGACTTCCGGTACAGGCAAGGCTTTTTTTTATCAGCGACCAAAAGTTGCGAACTTTATCGTCGATGTTCTCTACTGAATCCTTTCAGCAAAAATATGGCAATATCGCGAAATGATCAAGTATGACACATAGAATGGATCTGCTATGCCCGTTTCAATAAAAAAAAATATTTTCAGTAGGCCTTTAAGCAATAACTTACTCATCATGATAAATGAGTGTTATATATTGCTTGATATGGTTGAAATAAATAATCTTTATTTGTATTTTCAAATTAAAAGCTGTTGTATTATTTCTTTGTGTGTAAAAGTTAGTTTCGCGCCGACATACCGCGGTACCTAGTTTAATTTCTTCTGCGACGGACAATTTGTGAAAGACAATACAATAAAATATACTACTGGTGACTGCAGTAGTTTTATGAAGTGGCGTGATAATAATTTATAGATGTCGGAATCTTTCACGACTTTATTCCATTCCAATTCTTGGGGTGACAATCACATTCAGAATCGATTCTTGATTCAAACCGATTCTCGCAATGTAATTCTTGGTATGATAATTGCGACAAAACATTTTCAACACTGGTTACAGGTTACAAAACCTCCTTTTTGGTATGACATGTACGCACAGCGAGCAAGCATGATATGGCCTAAAAACCTCTTTAAAAAGTCATTCTAAAAATAAAAAAATACACAGTACAGGCCAAAAGTTTGGACACACCTTCTCCTCATTCAATGCATTTTCTTTATTTTCTTGACTATTTACATTGTAGATTGTCACTGAAGGCATCACAACTATGAATGAACACATGTGGAGTTATGTACTTAAGAAAAGATGAAATAACTGAAAACATGTTTAATATTCTAGTTTCTTCAAAATAGCCACCCTTTGCTCGGATTACTGCTTTGCACACTCTTGGCATTCTCTCGATGAGCTTCAAAAGGTATTCACCTGAAACGTTTTTTTCCACTCCACAGGTGTGCTTGAAGGCGTCCTTCCGGTGTCGGCACTGACCAACAAGGCAAACGCGTGCAATTTTTCAGCACTTATGCAGATCCCAAATACAGATCAGCAGGTACCAGAAGGTAAGAAAAGCTGTTTTTGCATAATATTGGGAAACAAAACACCAGATAATGTCTTACCTTATACACACACACCATAATAATACTCATATGTTTAATGCGCCAACAATCCTTAAAGCGGTGCGGCTTCATAGCTTACCAAAGTCGTATGAAAACATTTTGATAGATTTTTGAGCGCCGTGTGTAATGTTCTATATTTTCACTGGAACATTTAAATGTTGTTGTTGTTTACTTGAGACGTATTGCAGTCTACACATATCTCTTATGTTTGACTGCCATCTACTGGTCACACTTATAATTTCACCGTGCATCAAATAAAATTGCTTCGAGGTTGGTGAGCACAACCAAAATGATTCCATACATTAGGCACACCGGATTATAAGGCGCACTGATTTTAAGTGCGCCTCATAGTCCGAAAAATACGGTACATTATATACACACCATAATAATACTCCTATGTTGAAGCACAGTACAATCCATCAAGCGGTGCGGCTTCATAGCTTACCAAATTCGTACTGAAACATGTTAAGAGATTTTAGAGCACCGTGTGTAATGTTCTATATGTTCAACGGAATATATAGCAGTTTGGTGTTGTTTACTTGAGTCATATTGGAGTCTACATGTATCTCTTATGTGCGACTGCCATCTACTGATCACATTTATCATTTACCATGCATCAAATAAAATTGCTTCCAGGTCGGTGAGCACAACCAAAATTATTCCATACATTAGGCGCACCGGGTTATAAGACGCACTGTCGAGTTTTGAGGAAAAAAAAAAAAATTAAGTGCGCCTTATAGTCCGAAAAATACGGTACATTTTACACACACCATAATTATACTCGTATGTTAAAGCACAGTACAATCCACCAAGCGGTGCGGCTTCATAACTTACCAAATTCGTACTAAAACATGTTGATAGATTTTTGAGCACCGTGTGTAATGTTCTATAATTTCAACGGAACATATAACAGTTTGGTGTTGTTTACTTGAGTCATATTGCAGTCTACACATATCTCTTTTGTGTGACTGCCATCTACTGATCACACTTATAATTTCACCGTGCATCAAATAAAATTGCTTCGAGGTCGGTGAGCACAACCAACGGTTATAAGGCGCACTGTCCAGTTTTGAGAGAGAAAAAAAT
>NC_084754.1:39930452-39987952 GCF_033978785.1 Entelurus aequoreus
GAATAAATGTTTTAAAGAAAGTAATACTAAGTGAATATCTGTTTTTGGCCTTAAAAATAAACATTTTACCGAGTACTATAATTAAATTGACTAAATCATGATTGTCAATGAACTCTCCTAAAATAACAGAAACCACATTAAGCTTCATAAACAAACCAATCCTTAAACACATTTTTTCAACTTCCACCCAAAACAAAGACACAATATGACAATACCAAAACAAATGCAGGGTGGATTCAGGCTCCTGACAACAAAATCGGCAATCATCTGACTCTGTCATATTCCATAATTTTAACATTTTCCCTGTGGGTAAGAAGTTATAAATAATTTTAATTTGAAAATAACGATTTTGCACATCGATAGTGGTTTTATAGATTAGTTTGAATATGGCATCACATGGCAACGGGCAGTCAAAAAAGTCCTCCCATTTTCCATTTGTGTTGTATGAGGCAGCCTTCAAAGATTTCTTTATTAAATAAAAATTATATATTTTTCTATTTATTTTAGTTCCTTTTTGCCAACTAGAATTTCTTATTAGAGGTTTACAAACTAATAATTTAGTAGTTCCATAATTAATTATTTGTTTCCATCTTTTCCCAATTACTCCAGTTAGTTGATAAAATGAAAAGCTTGAGCAAGCATCACCATACATAGCTCTAAATTCATCATACTTCATAATTTTACCATTCTCATTGATAATATCATTGACAAAAATGATTCCTCTTTCAAACATATTTTTCCAAAAGAAAGGCTTTCCGTCTATTACAATATTAGAGTTCATCCATATTAACTGCTGCAAAATATCGTCTCTTTTTTCTGGCACATAAAATTGAAAACACCACTATGAGTGGATTGTTTCCTTTATGAACCCCGCCATGTTTCCCAGCAGACTCTCTGGGAGGGGATCACTTGTAAAAAAGGATACAATTTCTTTTGATACAGTACATGTTTTTTGTCCAACAGGACATTTGTGTACCACTCAATGTTTAAATACATCTTTGGAACAATTGATGCTTTTAAAGACAGACACATAGCTTCAAGGTTGAGAAGTTTCAGGCCCCCATATTCATACTCTTTGTACAAAACCTTTCTTTTAATCTTTTCTGGTTTGCCGTTCCAGACAAAATCGAAGACCCTCCGCTCATAAATCTTAAAAAAGTTTTGTGATGGAGCTGGTAATGACAAAAACAAATAAATAAATTGAGGAATAATTAACGAGTTGGCAATAGACATTTTACCATACAAGGTTAGGGATTTCCCTTTCCATAATTGCATAATTTTGTCCAGCTTTCTTAGTCGATTATCATAATTTACTGAGCCTAAATCTTCCAGATTTTCTGGGACAACAACACCAAGTATGTTAACTGGTCCATCTGTCCACAAAACAGGCACTTTGCATTCCATTCGAAAGGACGTTCCCTTTAGATTTTCGATTCTTAACATTTTACTTCATCATAATTAAGCTTAAGGCCAGATTGCTGTGAAAATATGTCCAAAAGATTAAGAAGGGTTCCGCAAACAATGAGGAAAAATCTTATCTTTGTGAATCAGCCTTTTCTGACATGAACTTCATCAAGAACAAACACAGAACACGCCTCACTGATGCACATCTGCAAGACTCACTCAGAGTTGCAGTGTCAAGTTACACACCAGAGTACAACACACTAGTTAACAGCATGCAATGCCAAGCTTCCCACTAACTGACAAAGAAACAGATAACAGATTTGGTGTCCAGTTCAAAGTGTGACATGTTTTAAAAATTTGAGAGTTTACTTTTGTATTTTACATAGTTATTATTTGTACAAACATGATGCAAAGTAATTCATGATTTGTTAAAAAATGTTAGTGGCTAGCTAGTTAAAATGGGATATTGTGATTTCCCAAGACTGTCTTAGAAGTGATCATTAGAAAATGTTCAATTTGAAAAATGTGCACTTAGAGAAAATATAAAAATAAAGTGTTGCATATTGATATTTATCTGTTTCTATATATATTTATTGTGAGAAATCATTTAAGATGATCAGTGTTTCCACAAAGATAAATATCATTAATTATTAATAATAACAGAGTAAAGTAAATTGAGCAATTGGCTACTTCTGGCATTTATTTAAGTGTGTATCTAACTGGTAGCCCTTCGCATTAATCAGTACCAAGAAGTAGCCCTTGCTTTCAAAAAGGTTGGCGACCCCTGGTATAAATGAATACTGAACTTAAGTTCTTAATGAGACAATAAATACACTTTTCTGTCGTCACGTGGACGCCTACCTCTCACGTTGACATCATGGACAAAAGGGAAGTAGAAAGGTGTGTCCAACACATGTAAAGAGGCAGGTGTCACAGCAATTATTGCAGTAGGAGGGACACAACGAGACAATGGTTCCACATATTGACAAAACATCAAACAACCTTCAGGTATTTTTATGTAACTTTGACATTTTGTGTAATTAAAGCACTATAAAATACAAACCCCCTTTTCCATATGAGTTGGGAAATTGTGTTAGATGTAAATGTAAACGGAATACAATGATTTGCAAATCCTTTTCAACCCATATTCAATTGAATGCACTACAAAGACAACATATTTGATGTTGAAACTCAAACTTTTTTTTTTTGCAAATAATAATTAACTTACAATTTCATGGCTGCAACACGTGCCAAAGTAGTTGGGAAAGGGCATGTTCACCACTGTGTTACATGGCCTTTCCTTTTAACAACACTCAGTAAACGTTTGGGAACTGAGGAGACACATTTTTGAAGCTTCTCAGGTGGAATTCTTTCCCATTCTTGCTTGATGTACAGCTTAAGTTGTTCAACAGTCCGGGGGTCTCCGTTGTGGTATTTTAGGCTTCATAATGCGCCACACATTTTCAATGGGAAATAGGTCTGGACTACAGGCAGGCCAGTCTAGTACCCGCACTCTTTTACTATGAAGCCACGTTGATGTCTTGCATTGTCTTGCTGAAATAAGCAGGGGCGCCCATGGTAACGTTGCTTGGATGGCAACATATGTTGCTCCAAAACCTGTATGTACCTTTCAGCATTAATGGTGCCTTCACAGATGTGTAAGTTACCCATGTCTTGGGCACTAATACACCCCCATACCATCACAGATGCTGGCTTTTCAACTTTGCGCCGATTACAATCCGGATGGTTCTTTTCCTCTTTGGTCCGGAGGACACGACGTCCACAGTTTCCAAAAACAATTTGAAATGTGGACTCGTCAGACCACAGAACACTTTTCCACTTTGTATCAGTCCATCTTAGATGAGCTCAGGCCCAGCGAAGTCGACGGCGTTTCTGGGTGTTCAACAATTTGCTCACGCATTTGTTGACAAAGTGTTGACCCTCGCCCCATCCTTGTTTGTGAATGACTCAGCATTTCATGGAATCTACTTTTATATCCAATCATGGCACCCACCTGTTCCCAACTTGCCTGTTCACCTGTGGTATGTTCCAAATAAGTGTTTGTTTGTTCCTCAACTTTATCAGTATTTATTGCCACCTTTCCCAACTTCTTTGTCACGTGTTGCTGGCATCAAATTCTAAAGTTAATGATTATTTGCAAAAAAAAAAATGTATATCAGTTTGAACATCAAATATGTTGTCTTTGTAGCATATTCAACTGAATATGGGTTGAAAATGATTTGCAAATCATTGTATTCTGTTTATATTTACATCCACCACAATTTCCCAACTCATATGGAAACGGGGTTTGTACATTATATGTACATGACATAATCATCGGCAGTCACTCGTAATCGAGTATGACTGTCCTCAGAATGGATGGGTTCCCATTCGGGAGGACGCCTGCGCGTGACGTCTTTTAGCGTGGGGAGACTGATGCTCCTGCAGCCACCACACGGTCCTTGGCAGAGAGGGGCCTTGATCCAGTGGCATGGATCCATGACGACTGGAGACCACCCTCTGTTGCAGCCTTCATCCGCCTTCAGTGCCGTTGTGACATGGAGTGTCATCCTCCGCCACTTCCACCGTTGAGGTCTTTGAAATGCTATTTAACCCATAGCTGGGACCCTGACAGGTACTACCACCCCGGGTCAGAGTGGACCTGGGAGCAATGATGACTGAGGGGTAACTCCATCTTCCCCAAAACTCCAGAACTCCCGAACTGAAGCCTCATCACCGGATGCAGTTTTGAGTCATACCCAGGACACAATAATAAATAATAAGACTTATTTAAAAAAAATGGGACAAAAAAAATAGAAGAAAAAAAAACAAAAACAAGATAAGACAGTGAGTCCAATAATAATTAAAACATACTTCAAAACGTCATCTCATGGCTCTCAATATTGAATATTGAAATACATTCGAAATCACTGAACTAAACATATCAATCAATCAATCAATGTTTATTTATATAGCCCTAAATCACAAGTGTCTCAAAGGGCTGTACAAGCCACAACGACATCCTCGGTACAGAGCCCACATACGGGCAAGGAAAAACTCACCCCAGTGGGACGTCGGTGAATGACTATGAGAAACCTTGGAGAGGACCGCATATGTGGGTAACCCCCCCCCCCCCTCTAGGGGAGACCGAAAGCAACGGATGTCGAGTGGGTCTGACATAACATTGTGAAAGTCCAGTCCACAGTGGATCCAACACATCCGTGGGAGTCCAGTCCACAGCGGGGCCAACAGGAAACCATCCCGAGCGGAGACGGGTCAGCAGCGCAGAGATGTCCCCAACCGATGCACAGGCTAGTGGTCCACCCGGGGTCCCGACTCTGGACAGCCAGCACTTCATCCATGGCCACCGGACCTATGCAACTCCCCCTCGCACGGGACAGGGGAGAAGAGGAGAGAAGAAAAGAAACGGCAGATCAACTGGTCTAAAAAAGGGGGGTCTATTTAAAGGCTAGATTATACAAATGAGTTTTAAGATGGGACTTAAATGCTTCTACTGAGGTATCATCTCTAACTGTTACCGGGAGGGCATTCCAGAGTACTGGAGCCCGAATAGAAAACGCTCTATAGCCCGCAGACTTTTTTTTGGCTCTGGGAATCACTAATAAGCCGGAGTTCTTTGAACGCAGATTTCTTGTCGGGACATATGGTACAATACAATCGGCGAGATAGGCTGGAGCTAAACCGTGTAGTATTTTATACGTAAGTAGTAAAACCTTAAAGTCGCATCTTAAGTGCACAGGAAGCCAGTGCAGGTGAGCCAGTATAGGCGTAATATGATCAAACTTTCTTGTTTTTGTCAAAAGCCTTGCAGCCGCATTTTGTACCAACTGTAATCTTTTAATGCTAGACATAGGGAGACCCGAAAATAATACGTTACAGCTTGACACATTTATACTGCAAACTAACTCACTCTAGCACCGAGGGGGTGCTAATTAAAATACATGTAATGTATAAACCTTATTTAACATTGTTTTTTATGTTGTTTTTTTTATCTCTCAATTCTAACAAAACCTATCTTAAAACTGATGCTCATGTAAAAGAGTAAAGTAAGAAAATCTGCAGGGCATCCAATACTTATTTTCCCCAATGTATATACAGTATTTGTATTTAAATCTCAAGTACCCCCTGGGGTGCCTTTAAGTACCCTGAGTGGTGTAGAGGATCTTCAGTTTGCATTTTTTTTGCAGTAGGACCTTAAAGAGAGCAGTGTTCCTGTCACATGGAGTATTTTAATTTGACCTTGTGTAAACATATTGCTTTAATATTGTTTTCGCCATGTTAGCCACTTGGTGAGCAGAAGTTTTGAGATGGTGACATTGTATACAAAACAGATGTGATGGTGCAGGTGTACATAATGCTGTGGTCAAAAGTTGACATACACTTGTAAAGAACATCATGTCATGGCTGTCTTGAGTTTCCAATCATTTCTGCAACTCTTATTTTTTTGTGATAGAGGGATTGGAGCACATACTTGTTGGTCACAAAAAACATTCATGAAGTTTGGTTCTTTTATGAATCTATTATGGGTCTACTGAAAATGTGAGCAAATGTGCTGGGTCAAAAGTATACATACAGCAATGTTAATATTTGCTTACATGTCCCTTGGCAAGTTTCACTGCAATAAGGGGGTTTTGGTAGCCATCCACATTTTGACCACTCCTCTTGACAAAATTGGTGAAGTTCAGCTAAATGTACTTGTTTCTTCAGCATTGTCCACACTTTTAAAGGCCTACTGAAACCCACTACTACCGACCACGCAGTCTGATAGTTTATATATCAATGATGAAATCTTAACATTGCAACACATGCCAATACGGCCGGGTTTTGATTGATTGATTGATTGAGACTTTTATTAGTAGGTTACACAGTGAAGTACATATTCCGTACAATTGACCACTAAATGGTAACACCCGAATAAGTTTTTCAACTTGTTTAAGTCGGGGTCCACTTAAATTGATTCATGATACAGATATATACTATCATATATACTATCATCATAATACAGTCATCACACAAGATAATCACATTGAATTATTTACATTATTTACAATCAGGGGTGTGGAGGGGGGGGGGGTATGGGGGGAGGGGGGTATGGACATCAAGTAGTGGACATAGAGAGAGAGAGAGAGAGAGAGAGAGAGAGAGAGAGAGAGAGATCAGAAGGCATAAGAAAAAGAAAAAGTATCTGCATTTGATTGTTTACATTTGATTATTAGCAATCCGGGGAGGGTGTTAGTTTACGGTTGTAGCTGCCTGGAGGTGAACTTTTATTGCGGTTTTGAAGGAGGATAGAGATGCCCTTTCTTTTATACCTGTTGGGAGCGCATTCCACATTGATGTGGCATAGAAAGAGAATGAGTTAAGACCTTTGTTAGTTCGGAATCTGGGTTTAACGTGGTTAGTGGAGCTCCCCCTGGGTTAACTTATTAAGTGCAATTTTAAATTTCCCGTTAAACTTACGGTTGAAAACGTCTATGTATGATGACGTATGCGCGTGACGTCAATCGTTGAAACGGAAGTATTCGGACACATTGTATCCAATACAAAAAGCTCTGTTTTCACCGCAAAATTCCACAGTATTCTGGACATCTGTGTTGGTGAATCTTTTGCAATTTGTTTAATGAACAATGAAGACTGCAAAGAAGAAAGTTGTAGGTGGGATCGGTGTATTAGCGGCTGGCTGCAGCAACACAACCAGGAGGACTTTGACTTGGATAGCAGACCCGCTATCCGACGCTAGCCGCCGACCGCACGGATGATCGGGTGAAGTCCTTCGTCGCACCGTCGATCGCTGGAACGCAGGTGAGCACAGGTGTTGATGAGCAGATCAGGTCTGGCTGGCGTAGGTGGATAGCTAATGTTTTTAGCATAGCTCTGTGAGGTCCCGTTGCTAAGTTAGCTTCAATGGCGTCGTTTGCAACAGCATTGTTAAGCTTTGCCAGGCTGGAAATCATTAACCGTGTATTTACAGGTCCATGTTTTAATAGTATTGTTGATTTTCTGTCTATACTGCCAGTCAGGGGTTTATTTCTTTTGTTTCTATCTGCAGTTAAGCCCGATGCTATCACGTTAGCTCCGTAGCTAAAGTGCTTAAAAGAGAGATAAAAGTCACTGTGAATGTCCATTTCTCATTTTCAAGAGGATATAGTATCCGAGGTGGTTTAAAATACAAATCCGTGATCCACAATAGAAAAAGGAGAGAGTGAGGAATCCAATGAGCCAGCTTGTACCTAAGTTACGGTCAGAGCGGAAAAAGATGCGTCCTGCACTGCACTCTAGTCCTTCACTCTCACGTACCTCATCCACGAATCTTTCATCCTGGCTCAAATTAATGGGGTAATCGTCGCTTTCTCGGTCCAAATCGCTCTCGCTGCTGGTGTAAACAATGGGGAAACGTGAGGAGCCTTTCAACCTGCGACGTCACGCTACTTCCGGTACAGGCAAGGCTTTTTTTTATCAGCGACCAAAAGTTGCGAACTTTATCGTCGATGTTCTCTACTGAATCCTTTCAGCAAAAATATGGCAATATCGCGAAATGATCGAGTATGACACATAGAATGGATCTGCTATCCCCGTTTAAATAAAAAAAAAAATCATTTCAGTTGGCCTTTAAGTCAGTACTTTGGGAAGGCCATTCTAAAACCTTCATTCTAGCCTGATTTAGCCATTCCTTTACCACTTTTGACGTGTGTTTGGGGTCATTGTCCTGTTGGAACACCCAACTGCGCCCAAGACCCAACCTCCGGGCTGATGATTTTAGCTTGTCCTGAAGAATTTGGAGGTAATCCTCCTTTTTCATTGTCCCATTTACTCTCTGTACAGCACCAGTTCCATTGGCAGCAAAACAGGCCCAGAGCATAATACTACCACCACTATGCTTGACGGTAGGCCTGGTGTCCCTGGGATTAAAGGCCTCACCTTTTCTCCTCCAAACATATTGCTGGGCATTGTGGCCAAACAGTTCAATTTTTGTTTCTTCATGAATGTTTTTTGTGACAAACAGGTATGTGCTCCAATCACTGTCATGATCCGTATCCTGAAACTTGTTTTTTTTTATGTTCTGTTAATTTTGGACTCCTTAGTTCCTGTTGCTGCACCTCCGAGTTTGTTTTAGTTTCCATGGGGATTAATTGGGTTCACCTGCCTCTGGTTAGTGGTCGGCACGCTCAGCTGCTGTCAACCACTAATCAGAGAGCTATTTATTCACCTTGCTCGCCACGCTCAGTCTGGCTTCATTGTTTGCTTCATGCCACAGTTAAGTGAGTATTCCTTATCATTAGTCTATGCCAGGGGTGGGCAATTAATTTTTACCGGGGGCCGCATGAGCAACCCGAGCACTGCTGGAGGGCCACATCCACAATGTTTCAATTAAATTTTGCTCAATATTATTTTTGATATATACCGTAAGATAAATAATAATAATAATAATAATTAATAATAATAGTAATACTTCAACATAGTGTGTGTAACAGCATTCCATGACTAATATAAATAAATTAACATTAATAATAAATGACAGTAAAATAAGCACACATATGACTGAGGAGTCATAGTGTAACTTTGTGTGGTGTTTGAGTTGTCCGACTTTTTGTGTGGCCATAAACGCACCAGTGGCTTAGTGGTATGCGTGTTGGTGACAGATGACAAGTTGCTTTTGGCCTGGTTTGTACGGCAGAAAATTACTAATTTTTCCAGATAGAAGTGTTTTACTCATGTTTTTGGTGTGGTTATGTCTGAATATAAACAGTTTTGCTCAATAAAGTGATGGATATAATTCCTGTCCTCGAAGCATCTCGATAGACGTTACAATAATTGAACGGTGTTCAATTGAACGGTGTTGACGAACACCGTTAGGGCCGCTTGTTGTCACTGTCACTCAAAGTTGCATTGCAAAATTACATAGAATAAATATGTTTATTTTGTTTAGAATTCAGATGGGATTTGATTTGGTGCGCGGCATATATTTGCTGCGCGCAGCGGACGCTTGAGCAGTGCGCAATTGCTTAGAGGGAACGTTGCTTGGCAGTCCATGTCTTGTTGGAAACACGCCATTCCTCATAAACTTTTCTCTTTTTAGCGTCTCTGGTGTAAAGCGTGCATCACTTGTCGCTGCATGTGCACCTTCACTCGCAGGTTACACGCGGACACACGCCCATAAATAATACTTTTCAAAATAAAAGCAGCACAGTTGTATTGCGCGCACGACATAGATGTTTTTTCAACTTTATTTTGTAATTTGCGATTGCACCTGTTCACATTCACTCACAATCACGCACACGCATACGTCCACACGGAAGTAATACAAATAACGATTTTCAAAACAAAAGCAGCACCGTTGTATTGCACACTCGACATAGATACTTTTTAAAATTTATTTTGTAATTTATAATTGGCCTCACGCGGGCCGGACAGGGACGCACAAAGGGCCGGATGTGGCCCGCGGGCCGCAGAATGCCCAGGTCTGGTCTATGCCAAGTGTTAGTTTTTGCGTCCAGTGCAATCGGCACGTTGTCCCTTGGGCTTGTTTTCCGTTGTTGTACTTCTTTGATTTTTGAGGAATATATCATGTTCCTACCTGCAAGCCTTGTCCGGAGTTGTCCGTCTGCATCTCGGGGGAACAAATCGACGACCCCCCCACTGTGACAATCACTCTATCACAAAAAAATAGGAGTTGTAGAAATGATTGGAAACTCAAAGACAGCCATGACATTATGTTCTTTACGAGTGTATGTTAACTTTTTACCACGACTGTAATGTTGTGGCCAGTCCGAGAATAGTTGGTTGGCACCACTGCACCTGTGGCAGATATCCAAGCACTGCACACTTTTCTTCCATCCTCCAATCGGACCCACCCTGCTGTTTATGAGCGGAGTGAGGAAGAAGAAAGTGGTTGCGCGAGGGGGGTTGGGAGAGAGGAAGAGACAAGGTAAGCGACGGCTGTAGGATTAATAGGGAAACGCACAGCAGATGATTTGTAACATGACCACCTCCTATTAATCTCCCCTCATGCACTTCTTCAGTGGGGGGGAGGGGCGGGGCGACGAGAGCGCTGAGGAAAAATGGCAGCGTCAAGAAAAAAAATCAAAAATTGAGACTTGGGAGATTTCACAGACATAACAAAATACAAACCCCTGAACCAGTGTAGTTGTCACGTTGTGTAAATGGTAAATAAAAACAGAATACAATGACTTGCAAATCCTTTTCCACTTATATTCAATTGAATAGACTGCAGAGACAAGATACTTAACCCTCCTATTGACCTCGATTTTTGCCTACACCATCGTTCCTCAGGGGTCACATAGACCCCAGAGATGTAAAGCTCTATAAGTTGTTGTGTGTGGGAGTAAGACACATGATCCAATTGACTTTTTTGTGCTCCCAAGTCTTCTGAACACAGAGAAGTCAACTCTGAGTCGATCTGACCATCATACACTGAATTATTGTTGTTTGAATACCGTTTGGTGTCAAATTTGACCGTTTTTTATTGATTTTTTGGCACACTACGCCCCCCCCCCCCCAGATAACCTCCCAGTGGTAAACCACTTATTTGTGCTCCTAGGTCCCCTGAACACAAAGAAACAAATTGTGAGTCAATCCAACCATCTTAGACCGAGTTATCGCAGTTTGAATACTGTTAGGCGGCCATCATTGAATGTGACCGAATTGTATTAATTGTATGGTGTTGTTGTTGTTGTTGTTTTTTGCCATTTAGATTGCACTTAGTCAGGCTTCTACCCTAAGACCAGCTATAGCTCTTAGGGTCATGGAAGCACGCAAACCCCCTGACCACGATAAGGTGGCAATCCTCCAGGGGGAAGTTTTTTATAACTTTTTTTTTTTTTCTTTTTTTTTTTCTTTTTTTTTTTTTTCAACAACAACAAATATCTGACCGTTGGCCATTTGGAGTGTCCATTTGAAAATAACAATATTCGTCTCACTCTCCAAGAAAGGGTCAAGCACAAACCCTCTGACCAGGATAAGGTGGCAATCCTCAATGGGGGAAGTTTTTTTATTACTCTTTATATTTTGTATTTTTTTTTTTTTTTTTTTGTTTTTTTTCAACAACAACAAATATCTGACCATTGGCCGGCCATTTGGAGTGTCCATATTTGAAGAAAAAAATAACAAGACAGTAGGCTATTTACCAAAAATATTGTCTTATTTCAAAAAAACTAAAATACTGTAAAAGTCTGCCACTCCTATTTTTTCACAGACTGCAAAAAGTAGCCTAGAGTCTACCTCTCTCAAGAAATGTAAAACAAATGAAAAATGGCAATATTCATCCCCCACTCTCCAAGAAAGGGTAAAGCACTACTGGGCACATGATCCACAACGGATGTGCTCCTTGCAGATGTATTTGCCACATCCCCCACATGTATTAGTTGTCTTGTTATCGTTCCTAGTGGAACAGATCTGGCACCTGCCTCGTTTTTGCCCTCTGGCCACTGGAGGATTGGAGGTGTGTGCCTCCCTCTGAACATCCTCCACTATCACCACAGCAGCCGCTGAGGCTCTTGGTAGGACAACTCTTCGTGCAATTTGGGGTTGCACCAGCGCGTACCCCAGCTGTTCCAGGAACAGCCTCCTCCGGTACAGCTTTTCGCTGTTCCAGCCTTCACTGATCTCCCTCCAAAGCACAAAAGCGTTGTAGGCACTCACATCGATGATGTTGAAGAATACAACAAGGGGCCATCGTGCAGTCATGCGTCGGCAGCTGTACGTGCCTGTGACTTTATCCAGGTTGTCAACACCACCCTTTGTGGCATTGTAGTCCAACACCATTTGTGGCTTCTTGTCCTCCCTGGTGCTGAGCTGGGCATCCTTGTGCATCGTACTCATGAGCACAACGTTCTTCCCTTTCTTGGGGCAATACGAAACAGCTGTGGCGTTCTCAGTGAAGGCAAACACTGAGGATGTAGCCTGTCTGTTCTTGATTGCAACAAGCTCAGAGGGAAGCTCTGGCTTGTTCTTGCGGACTGTCCCCAGCATGGTGACTTTCCGCTTTGCGAGTTCTTCACCAAGGGCATAGGAGGTGAAGAAGTTGTCGCACGTTATATTGTGCCCCTCCAGTCCCTCAGCCATGTCCAGGACAACCCTCATGCCCTGATTTTTTTCAGGTGCTTCCCCAGGGGCTTTGCCGGTGTAGACCTGCATATTCCAGGCATAGCTCGACTGGGCATCACATGCTGCCCATATTTTAATGCCGTATTTGGCTGGTTTACTCGGGATGTACTGTCTAAATGGACAGCGGCCACGAAACGCCACCAGACATTCATCCACAGTCACATGGGGGCCTGGGTTGTAAAGCAATGGCAGTTGCTGAACCCACTTGTCCCATACATCCCGGATAGCTGCCAGCTTGTCATGTTCTCTCCGGCCCTGTCTTTTCTCTCTGTCATCGAACCGTAGGACACGAGACATAATATGGAATTTCTTCAGAGACATGGTGGCTGGGAAGATGGCCCTTCCAGTCTCTTTATTTCACAGGCTTTCTGCTGCCTCGCCTTTGGACTTGTACACGCCCCCCAAAATGAGCAACCCGATGTATGCCTGCAAGTCAATTGCATCGATCGGCTTCCAACTGTCCCCAAACACACGACTCCCCTCTAAATTGGTCATCAAGAGTACATGGTTCTCAATTGATGGTGTCATGAGGAGCTCAAATGCAGATTTTATGTCTTGGACACGGCTAATCGCATATCGGGTTGGGCCTGGAACCATTTTGATGACATTACCAGCGCTAAGTCTACCCTGCCGTTGACGTGGGGCAGGGGACCACGACAACTTTCCATTTTTGGACAGGAAAATGTCTGCTGGTGTTCCAGTGTTGACAGGAACTTCAGCATCAAGGGTCTCATCCTCATCAGAGGACGATGCCCCATAATCAGGGTCTTCCACAACATTGTCTTCGATTTCAGACACATTTTCCTCTATGTCTACCTCTTCACTAAAAACCTGATCCAAAACCTCCTGGACAGAGAACGTCTTGTGGTTTGGCATCATCAAACTCAAAACAAGAGAGAGAGAGAGAGAGAGTATATCACAAACAGCAGCAGAGAAATGGTTTAGAAGGCAAACTCGAAACAAGAGAGAGAGAGAGAGTATATCACAAACAGCAGCAGAGAAATGGTTTAGAAGGCAAACTCGAAACAAGAGAGAGAGAGAGAGAGTATATCACAAACAGCAGCAGAGACAGCAGCAGAGAAATGGTTTAGAAGGCTGCTATGCGAGTGCTTTTATATGTTTGCTCCTCCCCCCTCCCCTCCTCCTGTTCTCACACGGCGCGGGAACGGAATGTTTGAACTGTTCCGACATCCCGCCATTCCGACAGAGTATAAATTATAAATTTATTTTCAAGACCATTTATCTCAGTGGTTTCTGCATCAATTACTAATAAAGATCTACTCACTGCTTTTTTCTGTGTTCAGGGGACTTAGGAGCACAAATAAATGGTTTCCTACTGGGATGTTCGAGGTAGAAAAACGCTAAAATGGCCACCAAACGCTACTCAAACCACACTAGTTCAGCATGTAATAGTCAGATAAACTCACAGTGATTGTTCCATTTCATTTCTTGTGTGACACTTATATGGAAAACTGAGTTTATATGTATTTGTACGTTCAGAAATTACGAAAATCACTTTTGGTCACATTCAAGACCAAGCCTAACAGTATTCAAACTGCAATAACTCGGTCTATGATGGTTGGATTGACTCACTATTTGTTTCTTTGTGTTCAGGGGACTTAGGAGCACACATAAGTAATTTCCCACTGGGGGGTATTTGGTGGGGGGGGGGGTGCAATGTGCCGAAATATCTATGGAAAACTGTCAAAATGGCTGCCAAACGATATTAAACCAACAATAATTCAGTGTATGATGGTCAGATCAACTCACAATTGAATTCTCTGTGTTCAGATCACTTGGGAGCACAAAAAAGTCAATTGGATCATGTGTCTCACTCTAACACACAAAGACTTATAGTGCTTTCCAATCCTGGGGTCTATATGACCCCTGAGGAACGATGGCGTGGTCAAAATGTGTACAGAGAAATGAGAAACAATCATGCAGTTGATTTTATATTTTTCTGTGTCTCCCTGATGGATTAGGAAAAGTCATGAAATATTAGGAAGAAAAACTAATGACAACCATCTTTTTAGAGACTCTCAAAATGCCTTGGGGTCACATTGACCCCAAGGACAATAGGAGGGTTCCAACTTATTTTTTGCAGATATTAGCTCATTTGGAATTTGGTGCCTGGGACATGTTTCAAAAAAGCTGGCACGAGTGGCAAAAAAGACATGAGAAAGTTGAGGAATGCTCATCAAACACTTATTTGGAACAGCCCACAGGTGAACAGGCTAATTGGGAAAACAGGTGGGTGCCATGATTGGGTATAAAAGCAGCTTCCATGAAATGCTCAGTCATTCACAAACCAGGACGGGGCGAGGGTCACCACTTTGTCAACAAATGCCTGAGCAAATTGTTTAAGAACAACATTTCTCAACCAGCTATTGCAAGGAATTTAGGGATTTCACCATCTACGGTCCGTAATATCATCAAAGGGTTCAGAGAATCTGGAAAAATCACTGCACGTAAGCAGCTAAGCCCGTGACCTTCCATCCCTCAGGCGGTACTGCATCAAAAAGCGACATCGGTGTGTAAAGGATATCACCACATGGGCTCAGGAACACTTCAGAAAACCACTGTCAGTAACTACAGTTCGTCCCTACATCTGTATGTGCAAGTTAAAAGTCTACTACGCAAAGCCAAAGCCATTTATCAACAACACCCAGAAACGCCACCGGCTTCGCTGGGCCTGAGCTCATCTAAGATGGACTGATACAAAGTGGAAAAGTGTTCTGTGGTCTGACGAGTCCACATTTCAAATTGCTTTTGAAAACTGTGGACGTCGTGTCCTCAGGAACAAAGACGAAAAGAACCATCCGGATTGTTCTACGTGCAAAGTTGAAAAGCCAGCATGTGTGATGGTATGGGGGTGTATTAGTGCCCAAGACATGGGTAACTTACACATATGTGAAGGCGACATTAATGCCGAAAGGTACATACAGGTTTTGGAACAACATATGTTGCCAACCAAGCAACATCATCATGGACGCCCCTGCTTATTTCAGCAAAACAATGTCAAGCCACGTGTTACAACAGCGTGGCTTCATAGTAAAAGAGTGCGGGTACTAGACTGGCCTTCCTGTAGTCCAGACCTGTCTACCATTGAAAATGTGTGGTGCATTATGAAGCCTAAAATACCACAACGGAGACCCCCGGACTGTTGAACAACTTAAGCTGTACATCAAGCAAGAATGGGAAAGAATTCCACCTGAAAAGCTTCAAAAATGTGTCTCCTCAGTTCCCAAACGTTTACTGAGTGTTGTTAAAAGGAAAGGCCATGTAACACAGTGGTAACAATGCCCCTGTGCCAACTTTTTTGCAACATGTTGCTGCCATTAAATTCTAAGTTAATGATTATTTGCAAAAAAAACAACAAGTTTTCTAGTTAGAACATAAAATATATTGTCTTTGCAGTCTATTCAATTGAATATAAATTGAAAAGGATTTGCAAATCCTTGCATTCTGTTTTTATTTACAAATTACACGACGTGCCAACTTCACTGGTTGTGGGTTTTGTAAAAGCCCAAAAACCTCCAAGATAATTACTTAATTAGATAAATGCAGGGCTACGATTCCAGCTTGACACGCTGTTCATCGGAAGGAGCCCCATGGAATGACGGAGGTGCATTTCATGAAGATTGCTCATTCACAGTTCAGTCTCGGCATATTTGAACTGAGAGAAAGGATCAGCTTGGTGATGAGTCTGACACCTCTTTTTTGCACCTTGTCTTCATTAGGAGCAAATACATATCACTGTGTTGCATTTCCATGACTAATCTTTTTTTTTGTTAGTTCATTTTGAAATGGTGCTCTGACTGGTTAATATATGGGAAATTGCAAGATGGCGGTGACTAAAAATAATACAGATATTTCTATTCATTGGTTCACTGGTTCCTGCGGCTTCAGTGACCATTGTAACTACCGCATTTTTCGGACTATAAGGCGCACTTAAAATCCTTTCATTTTCTCAAAACTTGACAGTGAGCCTTATAACCCGGTGCGCCTAATGTACGGAATCATTTTGGTTGTGCTTACCGACCTCAAAGTTATTTTATTTGGTACATGATGCAATGATAAGTGTGACCAGTAGATGGCAGTCAAACATAAGAGATATGTGTAGACTGCAATATGACTCAAGTAAACAACACCAAAATGTTAAATGTTCCGTTGAAAATATAGAACATTACACACGGCGCTCAAAAATCTATCAAAATGTTTTAGTACGACTTTGGTAAGCTATGAAGCCACACCGCTTGATGGATTGTACTGTGCTTCAACATAGGAGTGTTATTATGGTGTGTATATAAGGTAAGACATTATCTGGCGTTTTGTTTCACATTATGCAAAAGCAACATTTCTTACCTTCTGGTACCAGCTGATCTGTATTTGGGATCTGCATAAGTCTTTTGTAGTCCATGCCGACCCCAGAGTCGATAAGTTTCTTGTCCCGGAAAACCGGGAAATCTGGGAATTTTTGGAATTTGTCAAAAGAAAGCCCGCGATTCCTGAATAGGCTGAACAGTTTAAAGTCGGAACAGTTTGAATCGGGTAAAAAATGTGGAAGGTAGAGCGTGGCAAAATCTGGACAGGAAGAATAAGAAGTTGAAGTTGAATAATAAATTGATGAATTTTGGTGTAGAAAACCATATGTGTTAATGCTCCAAAGCATTCACACAACTATGATCAGGATTTCTGGTTATGTTAGGCCAGCACACGGCAAAAACTGAAATCTAAGTAAGATTAAATATCTCAAATAAGGGTGATTTTTGCTTATTTTCTGTCTGATAAGATAATTCTTCTCACTAAGCAGATTTTATGTTAGAGTGTTTTACTTGTTTTAAGAGTTTTGGTCCTAAATGATCTCAGTAAGATATTACAGCTTGTTGCTGAGATTTGATGACCTATATTGAGTAAAACATGCTTGAAACTAGAATATCAACTGTTGCAAAGCTGTGTCATCAACACTCACAATTATTTGTTATTTCAAGCATGAAAAAAGAAAAATCATGATTTTGACACAATTGTGTCTCATAATTAAAACAGATGACAGCCAAATGGACTTTGCTGTTTTATTTTCAATGAAAATACGTACCGTATTTTTCGGAGTATATGTCGCTCCGCAGTATAAGTCGCACCGGCCGAAAATGCATAATAAAGAAGGAAAAAAACATATATAAGTCGCACTGGAGTATACGTCACATTTTTGGGGGAAATGTATTTGATAAAAGCCAACACCAAGAATAGACATTTGAAAGGCAATTTAAAATAAATAAAGAATAGTGAACAACAGGCTGAATAAGTGTACGTTATATGAGGCATAAATAACCAACTGAGAACGTGCCTGGTATGTTAACGTAACATATTATGGTAAGAGTCATTCAAATAACTATAACATATAGAACATGCTATACGTTTACCAAACAATCTGTCACTCCTAATCGCTAAATCCCATGAAATCTTATACGTCTAGTCTCTTACGTGAATGAGCTAAATAATATTATTTGATATTTTACGGTAATGTGTTAATAATTTCACACATAAGTCGCTCCTGAGTATAAGTCGCACCCCCGGCCAAACTATGAAAAAAACTGCGACTAATAGTTAAAAAAATACGGAACTCATATAATAGTACAGTTGGCACAGTAAAGTAAACTGACAGTTAATATTTAAACATTTAACATTTGACAATTCAAACTATTTTGAAGAGAAATAGTTCATGCACATTCAGATACATTCCTCAAAATTACAATTAAAACAATTTTGGCCGGGGGGCCGGGCTGTATATATGCGCACTAATTGACTGAAAGAGCACACACTTGGCGCGATGATGTCATGTTATCGATGGAAAAATGCATTTTTAGACCATATGATTTGCCTGAGTGGCTAGGAGACCCCGAGAGTAACAAGCGGTTGCCTTGTTGCCTTTCCATTAAGAACAATAAACTAGTTTTCAGTATAAGTTTGCTGGTTTCAAGAAATGTAATGCCGAGCGCATATCATTATGTCAGGATAATGGCACTAGCATTTACTTCATTTAAGAACATTTTCAACATATTGAGCAAAAAGGTCTCCTTTTTTTTTTAATCTACCGAGAAAAGTGCACTTGTTATTAGTGAGAATATACTTTTTTTTAAGGTATTTTTGGGTTAATTGAGGTTAGCTAGTTTTACTGGTTTTGGAAAGTCTTATCAAGCCAAATTTTCTTGTTCTATTGGCAGATAATTTTGCTTAGTTCAAATAAAATACTCCTCATTGTTGTATTTTTTTTTCTTCTTGTTTTTGAACACTGACTTTTTGCAGTGCAGAGAAGGCCTTGACGGCCCACACTGCAAAAAGTCAGTGTTCAAAAACAAGAAAAAAAAATACAACATTTAGGAGTATTTTATTTGAACTAAGCAAAATGATCTGCCAATAAAACAAGAACATTTGGCTTGTCAAGACTTTCCAAAACAAGTAAAATTAGCTAACCTCAATGAACCCAAAAATACCTTAAAATAAGTATATTCTCACTAATAACAAGTGCACTTTTCTTGGTAGAAAAAAAAGAGACCTTTTTGCTCAATATGTTGAAAAATATTTTTAAATGAAGTAAATGCTAGTGCCATTATCCTGACATAATGATATGCGCTCGGCATTACATTTCTTGAAACCAGCAAACTTATACTAAAAAGTAGTTTATTGTTCTTAATGGAAAGGCAACAAGGCAACCGCTTGTTACTCTCGGGGTCTCCTAGCCGCTCAGGCAAATCATATTGTCTAAAGATGCATTTTTCCATCGATAACATTACATCATCGCGCCGAGTGCGTGCTCTTTCAGTCAATTAGTGCGCATATATACAGCCCGGCCCCCGGCCAAATTTTTTTTTATTGTAATTTTGAAGAATGTATCTGAATGTGCATGAACTATTTCTGTTCAAAATTGTTAGAAATGTCACATGTTTAAATATTAACTGTCAGTTTACTGTACTGTGCCAACTGTACTACTATATGAGTATGTATTTTCTATTGTTTCATTGAAAATAAAACAGCAAAGTCCATTTGGCTGTCATCCGTTTTAATTATGAGACACAATTGTGTCAAAGTCAAGATTTTTTTTTTTCATGCTTGAAATAAAGAAATGATTACTTTAAAAAGGTAGTTTTATACTTGTGAGTGTTGATGACACAGCTTTGCAACAGTTGATAGTCTAGTTTCAAGCACGTTTTACTCAATATAGGTCATCAAATCTCAGCAACAAGCTGTAATATCTTACTGAGATCATTTAGGACCAAAACCCTTAAAACAAGTAAAACACTCTAACATAAAATCTGCTTAGTGAGAAGAATTATCTTATCCGACAGAAAATAAGCAAATATCACCCTTATTGGATATATTTAATCTTACTTAGATTTCAGTTTTTGCAGTGCACCATTGATTGATTGAGACTTTTATTAGTAGGTTGCACAGTGAAGTACATATTCCGTACAATTGACCACTAAATGGTAACACCCGAATAAGTTTTTCAACTTGTTTAAGTCGGGGTCCACTTAAATTGATTCATGATACAGATATATACTATCATATATACTATCATCATAATACAGTCATCACACAAGATAATCACATTGAATTATTTACATTATTTACAATCAGGGGTGTGGAGGGGTGGGGGGGGGGGGTATGGACATCAAGTAGTGGACATAGAGAGAGAGAGAGAGATCAGAAGGCATAAGAAAAAGAAAAAGTATCTGCATTTGATTGTTTACATTTGATTATTAGCAATCCGGGGAGGGTGTTAGTTTAGGGTTGTAGCTGCCTGGAGGTGAACTTTTATTGCGGTTTTGAAGGAGGATAGAGATGCCCTTTCTTTTATACCTGTTGGGAGCGCATTCCACATTGATGTGGCATAGAAAGAGAATGAGTTAAGACCTTTGTTAGTTCGGAATCTGGGTTTAACGTGGTTAGTGGAGCACCCCCTGGTGTTGTGGTTATGGCGGTCATTTACGTTAAGGAAGTAGTTTGACATGTACTTCGGTATCAGGGAGGTGTAGCGGATTTTATAGACTAGGCTCAGTGCAAGTTGTTTAACTCTGTCCTCCACCTTGAGCCAGCCCACTTTAGAGAAGTGGGTAGGAGTGAGGTGGGATCTGGGGTGGAGGTCTAGAAGTAACCTGACTAGCTTGTTCTGAGATGTTTGGAGTTTAGATTTGAGGGTTTTGGAGGTGCTAGGGTACCAGGAGGTGCATGCATAATCGAAAAAGGGTTGAACGAGAGTTCCCGCCAGAATCCTCAAGGTGCTTTTGTTGACCAGAGAGGAAATTCTGTAGAGAAATCTCGTTCGTTGGTTAACCTTTTTGATTACCTTGGTTGCCATTTTGTCACAGGAAAGGTTAGCCTCTAGAATGGAACCTAGGTAGGTGACCTCATCTTTCCTGGTGATGACACTGTCACCTACTTTTATGTTGAAAACCACTGCATCTCTGAGCTGATTTCTGTACATGTATAATTTGTTCCTATTGGCTGCATAGATAAACAGACAGGTCGAGCTCCAAGGAGCGAAATAAAAAAGAACAGTTGCCTCTAGCCGGAGTCAAACCTCATCCTGCGATGGCTTGACTGCACATAAACGCAACATTGATAATGGCCGGCCGGGGAATTGCAGTACCCTGCCTACGTCAAAGCCTTAATGGCACTCCGGAACGGGAAATTCCCGGCAGACTGCGAGTTAGCAGGCCAGATACACATTGCTGATTAAGACACGGCTCCAGAGGCTATAAAATAGAAAATACCTCCGCATGTATCGATCGCATGTAGTCACATGCATGGCGACGTGTCCACGCGCATGCATACATGCATGAATAGGAAGAAGTCCTATCCAATCTACAAGCACACACACACACACACACACACACACGGAGGGTTCTTTGGTTGTAGATCGATACGGGACAAGGCTGTAAGTAAGAGTGGATAGCGAGAGGCCGGAAGGCAAGCTGGATTATCAGCGTGTAGCCTTTTATCACGTGAACCGCGTCTGAAGGTTGCACATGCCTACAAGCATGTGCGTGTAGCGGGGGGCTCAAAGGCAAGATGTCGAGGTTCTAATGGTCGGCCGTGAGGTCTCGCGCTGACTGCTCCAGTCTTCCTTCTTCCTTTCATCCCTGATTCTGTAATTAGTTGATTGACCTCTGCTGTCGGGGCCTAATTAGACATGGTAATTAAGGATTAGATGGGTCGGGGGCTGCATGTGTGTGCGTGTGTATTGGGGTTAGGGGTTGTGGGTGGCGGTGACTTGATGCAAAATGGGCTGATAAGGGACCTGAAGGTCAATACGTGCTCTTAATTAGAGGGGACGAGGCGAGGAGTGGTTCGAGCAGGACGAAAGTAGAGCGTGTTAATTAAAAAAAGACAAACACACCGCAAGAGGCTGACGAGTGCGATAAAGCAACGAGCTTGTTGTGTACTTTGGAACGACTTCCACTGGCGATGATACTGAATCCATTGTGTTTGTCGCCGGCTCATTTTGGAACGAGCAAATAGGAATTGAAGCGTCGAAAGAAAGTTGGTCAAACATCCGGGCGGGGGGGTAAGATAGGGCATTTGAACACATTTTAAACCTTGAAAATAGCACAGAAGATTCCGCATAAAGATCTTGTCTGTCTTGCCTCTGGTGAGGGCGGTGGCATTTTTTTTTCCGCTCCCTTCTTCTCCCAGCTTGCTCTTTTTGTTTTTGTCTTGTCTGAACTTTTTTGAAGCCTCTTTCTTTGCGCTGTCCTCAAATCTAAACATCAGACATGGAAATGATCAGCCGGACTCTCGACGCAATTGACAAAATATTTTCGACGAGGAAAAGAGGTTCGGGGGAACCATTGCTGCGGGGTACGTGAGAGATTCCTGGGATGAATGGAGAATCATGTGCCTCTCAGTCCTTTCCATTGAGGACGTGGAAGACATCTACCTATTTAGAACCTGCTGATTGGGCTGGGCATTGCTCTGGTGTATCGTCAAATTCGTAAGACGATGGCAGCCACTCAGGGAGCCCAAAGGCTGTTCGTCGCAATGGATGGTTTGGGCAGGGCTGTGGGAACACAGACTGCGGCGATTTCTGAACTGAATCGCAAGATGGATCACATCATGGAGAAGCGTGCTGAAAAGGAAAATTGAATTGAATTTGAGAGCACCCAGCATGGACGAATAGAACAGACAAGTCAGTGTTTTGTCTGCTCGCGGAAAACAAACATCCTAATCTACAATTTGACTCCCTCGAATGGCATTGACGCTGTGAAAACAGGACCAGGCTGTTCTGAAAAACACCCCCGAGGACACCTCAATGATGGACGCTTTTGACCTCCCTCCCTCCTCAACGACACCTGGAGTCGAACTTTTGCAGATCGGCCTCAGTCTATAAAAAACATTACGTCATCACACCCAAGACAATTGGGCACACACGCACAAACACCCCCCTTCCCCAACCCATGCCTTCACCACCGCTTGTTTCCCCTCGGGGTGATGGTCGGATGGCAGCGCTTCATAGCAGCGGTCGCCTTCCAGGGTCCCAACTCCCCGCCCCTCAGTTGCAAGTTTGTCGTTATAAAATGTAACGTGTTTATGTGTGCATTGCATGGAGGTTTTTTCCCACTGCAGACTAAGCCCCCTCAGGAGCTCAGTCTAGATTGTATTTTTTTACTCATCTTTTTCCCCAGCGTTTTACGTTTTTTCCCATCTTTTACTGAGCAGTGACGTGCGGTGATGTTCAAGGCAGGTGAGGTACTTTGGATTTAATTGAATTTCTTATGCTCTCGTCAACGTTAACACAGGCTGCTCATTAAGTGGATTACAAGAAAAAGGGGAGTATAAGTGACTTTCATTCAAATTCATCAAAGTCACATGTACCGTATTTACCGGACTATAAGGCACACTTAAAATATTTTTTTTTCCCTCTCAAAACTGGGCCAAATAATTCTGGTTTTGCTTACCGACCTTGAAGCTATTTTATTTGGTACATGGTGAAATTATAAGTGTGACCAGTAGATGGCAGTCAAACATAAGAGATACGTGTAGACTGCAATATGACTCATGTAAACAACACAAAAATGTTACATGTTCCGTTGAAAAATATAGAACAATACACACTGTGCTCAAAAATCGATCAAAAAGTTTTAGTACCACTTTGGTAAGCTTGATGGATTGTACTGTGCTTCAACATAGGAGTATTATTATGGTGTGTGTATAAGGTAAGACATTATCTGGCGTTTTGTTTTGCACTATGATGGCAATATGTAGTAGTAGTAAGTAAACAACACCAACGTTTAAATGTTCCGTTGAAAATATAGAACATTACACACGGCGCTCAAAAATCTATCAAAATGTTTTAGTACGACTTTGGGAAGCTATGAAGCCGCACCGCTTGATGGATTGTACTGCACTTCAACATACAAGTATTATTATGGTGTGTGTATAAGGTAAGACATATTTTGGAAGAATGGTTGAAAATTCCTATAAACCATACTTGCCAACCCTCCCGTTTTTAGCGGGAGAATCCCGGTATTCAGCGCCTCTCCCGACAACCTCCCGGCAGAGATTTTCTCCCGACAAACTCCCGGTATTCAGCCGGAGCTGGAGGCCACGCCCCCTCCAGCTCAATGCGGACCTGAGACTGAGTGGGGACAGCCTGTTCTTACGTCCGCTTTCCCACAATATAAACAGCTTGCCTGCCCAATGACGTCATAACATCTTGGGCTTTTAGAGAGTAGAGTGCACAACTGCGCACACAACAAGGAGACGAAGCAGAAGAACGAGGAAATTACAGACATGGCAACGCCGTCGACGAGCAAGATGAATAAATACGCTTGCAAGTTCCAAAACAAATGGAAACAAGAATTTCAGTTCATCCAGGACAGTTTGAAGGGGTATGTATGTTGCCTGTAAATTTTGTAGAACAGACTTCTCCATTGAACACAGTGGCCGAAATGATATACTCATCATGAACGGAGAAGTTAAACAGGACAATACTGCCATCTAATGGATAGCCACCGGAACACTGAAATTCAAGTATTTTTTTTTTATATATAAATAATATATATATATATATATATATATATATATATATATATATATATATATATATATATATATATATATATATATATATATATATATATATATATATATATATATATATAGCTATAATTCACTGAAAGTCAAGTATTTCATATATATATATATATATATATATATATATATATATATATATATATATATATATATATATATATATATATATATATATATATATATATATATATATATATATATGAAATACTCGAGTTTGTAAATTCTAGCAGTAAATAACCACGCCCCCAACCACGCCCCCTACACCCCACCTCCCGATATTGGAGGTCTCAAGGTTGGCAAGTATGCTATAAACACACTCTGCAACCTTGTGGACAGCCTTCCCAGAAGAGTTGAAGCTGTAGTAGCTGCAAAAGGTGGACCAACATCATATTAAACCCTATGGGTTAGGACTGGGATGCCACTTCAAGTTCATATGTGAGTCAAGGCAGGTGGCCAAATACTTTTGGCAATATAGCCTACATCTCCCTAAGCAAGTCTTAGCTTTTCTCCCTGTCACTCCCGCACACCCGTGACCTGGATAGATGCAGATGCAAATTAGCAAACAGCAGTGGTGTTTGAATGTAATGGTGATCAACAAATCAAAGTCATCAAACGGTCTACCACAGAATTATTCAACTGCCGGCCATCGAGCCACACCTGGCCCGCCGATCATCACTCAAATAGGCTTTCTGACACTCCAAAAACATGCACCTGGGGATAGGTTGATTGGCAACACTAAATTGACCCTAGTGTGTGAATGTAGTCTGTCTATCTGTGTTGGCCCTGTGATGAGGTGGCGACTTGTCCAGGGTGTACCCCGCCTTCCGCCCGAATGCAGCTGAGATAGGCTCCAGCACCCCCCGCGACCCCGAAAGGGACAAGCGGTAGAAAACGGATGGATGGATGGATATTATCTGGCGTTTTGCTTCCCAATAGTATGCAAATGCAACTTTTCTTACCTTCTGGTAGTTGCTGATCTGTATTTGGGATCTGTAGAAGTCCTGAAAAATTGTGCGCGTCCCTCTTTGTAGTTTGTGTTGACGCTGTAGTCGATAAGCTTCTTCTTTTTCTCTATCTTCTTGTTATGTGACATTCGTCCTCTGCTGTTGCCACTTCTAATATAAAGTAGTGTAAAGTTCTTACTTCTATCTGCCATGGAAGCGCTAAAACATACCGGTGTAGTGAGTTTATTTTAATCACCCAAGGAACTTTAGTTATTAGAGTGTACGTTTTTTCACGGGACACATTTCCGGCGAATGAGGAGATGCTGCTCCGTTATTGATTGAAGTAAAGTCCGAATGTCATTAAAACAGTTAGCTCCAACTTTTGACACTTCTTCCACTCCCGTCCTTGCACGCTACACCGCTACAACAAAGATGACGGGGAGTCGAAGGTGAGCCACGTAAATAAGACCGCCCACAAAACGGTGCATCCAGAAGAGACTGTCAGAAAGTGACTTGAAGATTTATGCAAAATTTTGACCAAATAACCACCATCACATGTTATGTAGACCACAAGGAAGTATTCTACATTTAGAAAAAAATACAAATCATTTTACTCCTTTAATGCGCCTTATAATCCGGTGCGCCTTATATATGAAAAAAGATTGAAAATTCATCGGCACTGCGCCTTATAATCTGGTGCGCCCTATGGTCCGAAAACACATTTATGGTCTTACCTGTTATTTCTAAGTGGCGCTTATGCACCTATCCTCATAGGAAAAGATCTTATACACCTACAGTACTTTTATCATTCAAGTCTGATCACCTTCCGTTTTGTCTAAAATGTTTTCAAGCTTATACATAAATATTCATCCATCTTAGAAGTCACATTCATGCATTCATTCGGCAGAGCAATAAAATACATGTATTTTATATTGTCTGTGCAAAATAGCCATGGGCTTCTTCTGTAGAAAAGGATGATATGGTGGCAACAAGCGCCGCTAGCTCATGTACACCACCCCAATTCATACTGACTCAGTGCGTGTGGCAACTAAGAAAAACCCAGCATCTATATATGTTTTTTTGTTTTTATAGTCATATTAGCAAGAATAATGATGTCACAAACACATAAAGATATATTACACAGGCTATAGATTCTACAGTGTAGAAAGTCACGGTATAAAGATGCTTCTGGAAACGTTATTGATCAAATCAATCAAAATCAAATCTTTAAGAACCAAGCAAGAGTTTAAAATGATCAGTAAAAAGCCTGATTAAAAAGGTATACCTTTCAACGTTTAAAAAAATATCAATGGACTCTGCAGGCCTGAAGCTCTCCAGTGTCATTTCTTTTGTTCATGTTTTTGTTTGGCTTTGTTCTGTTTGGTTTTTGGGCGTTCTTTTTAGTTCCTGTTTACGCTCTCTCGTTTGGTCACCATAGCAACCCATTTGTTTCACCTGTTTCACGTTCGGACTCACGCACCTGTTGCTAATCATGTTCACGACTATGTAAGCCGATAGTTGCCAGGAAGTCAGCCTGGAGACATTAACTCTGATTACCTTGCTACCCATGCTACTTCTGTACCTCCAGGCTACCTTTGATATCCATGCCATAGTTCCATGCTTTCCAAGTAAGTTTTTTTTTATGATCATAGTTCAGTTTATGTGTTGACGTTTCTTTGTTTCATAGCCAAGTTTGATCCCCGCCTTGTGAGCGCCTTTAGTTTGTCATCTCAGGGCATTCAATCGATCGCAAGTGGACTGTTGGGTTTGTCTTGGAAGACGTTTCGCCGCTAATCTAATTAGGATTCATCAGTTCATGGTCATAGACTTTGATTGGTCAGATTTGGTATAGCGGCTGGTGTCATTACCTCAGTGGGCTTCATCATTTCGTGCTTGATTGGTAGGATCTACTCTTAGACTTAGATTGGTCAGATCTAGTCTTAGACGTTGATTGGTCAGTTCTAGTCTAGCGACTGGTGCCAATACCTCAATAGGCTTCATCAGTTCATGCTGTTTGACTTAGATTGGTCAGATCTAGTCCAAGACTTAGATTGGTCACATCTAGTCCAGCGGCTAGTGCCGAAACCCCAAATATGTATACTCCAAAAACCAGGAGGGTGTGCCTGGGAAAGGATGGTTTCGCCCTATTGTGGTGAGAAAAACAACTGTTGAGATGTAAACGAGAAATCTTGTCAAAGCTAACGACAATCGTTGAAGATTAATTTCCCCTCGTTAGCATTGAGGTATTGTGTGGCAAAACGATTGCTGTGGATCGACTACTACCAGTCCAAAATAGTCGTAATCCCCCGTGTAAGCATTCCATTCAGATGTAAACAAAAGACACAAATGGAATTCTGGTCACTATCTGTGAGCATAATTTGTCTAACTCCTGTTATTTGTTGGAGGCTAAATTGCAGAGTCTTTCAGGAATGGTTGAAACGACAGTGTTGTATGTGGGAGACGGGTGGTGTCGCAGACCACCTCCTCTGTTCAGGGATGGGTTTTTTTCTCCGGTAGGTTGTTCCTCACCATGGGTCTCTGTTCTGGTATTTGGTAAAGCTAAAAGGCTGATGCCAAAGCACCTCAGGATCCGAGAGGGTTCATACAGTAAAAACTTGGCAAATAAGAAGACAAGAGGCATTTGGACATTTACAAACTTTAAAATCTACCTTAGGGTGGACGGGGAGCCATTGATGAAGCACATTTTCTCTATGACTGGTCCTCAAATTCATCCTGCAGGGCATCAATTATAGCGCCATCAAGATGTACCACATCCTTCTGGTTGGATTCCACGTTACGCAATGATGACTGCATACTGCTTGGTGAGTCTAATGTGGGCACGCGTGTGTTTGTGTGTAGTGTCCGTGTGCACCCGAATCCACAACACCAGGAAGTTATATTGTACTTTTGACAGCCCGCTCGCTCTAGCTGTCAGGGAAAGCACAGAGAGGACTGATAGAGAGCATAAAGCAAGAGTTGCATCAAGCATCGGATGATAGCTTACTGAACACCAATAGAAGATTAACGTTTTCCAGCGCATCTTTGCTCTCCTGGCCAGAAAAAGAAAGAGACGTGGTGGTGACTTGATGACTGAAATACAGTTAAAATGGGTATTTATTGGTCCTGTTTCATCAGGAGACACGGCAAGTACAACTGTGTATCATCATTGTGGCTGTGGAAACGGATGCCCTGTCTCCTAATGACGTCCCCAAGAGGCAGCATGTGGAGATAAAAAGGAATGGAACATAAGATTGAGCCTTGGGGAACCCCACACCTTATTTGATGGGTTCCTTAGGAATGTGTATCCATACTTACCGTATTTTCCGGACCATAGGGCGCACCGGATTATAAGGCGCACTGCCGTTGAATGGTCTATTTTTGCTCTTTTTTCATATGTTAGGCGCATTAAAGGAGTCATATTATTATTTTTTTTTTTCTAAATGTAAAAGACTTCCTCGTGGTCTACATAACATGTGATGGTGGTTCTTTGGTCAAAATGTTGCATAGATGATGTTTTACAGATCATCTTCAAGACGCTTTCTGACCGTCGCTGTTGTGGTTTGCGGGGGAGGAGACAGCAACTGACACCAGAGGGTGGTAATAGTCAATCATTTATTATATATATAGTCCAAATATATATAATAAAACAATACTAAATATACGAACTAAGGAAATGGAGTGTGACAAAATCCAAGAGTGTGTATGGTGTAAGACTATGTGTAGTATTTAACTGGAGCATTTTACCGTAAATGTTGGAGGTGCGTGTTGAGAGGAGCGGTGCTGTTCGACAACGGCAAGGCAGGCAGAGTTTTCCAGGGGCGGAAGGGTGGTCGAGAGGCAGGAGCGATTTGTCGTAGTTCGGGGGCAAGCGAGGAGTCGAGAACCAGGAAGCGCGAGGGAGTTAGGGAAGATCCGGGAGCACAAGAAGCACAGCTTGACTCGGGGATGCACACAGGGAACTGTGGGGTAAGGGAGGACACAACAATCAACGCAGGGAAAGCACAGAGAGGACTGATGGAGAGCATAAAGTGAGAGTTGCATCAAGCATCGGATGATAGCTTACTGAACACCAACAGAAGATTATATTCCGGCGCCGGCATGCCAAGTTGTCCAGGCTTATGAAGGCAGCTCCTTCATTACAGGCAGGTGTGCTGATTGCCGGTAAATGATTACAGATGGTGGCTGCTCCAGGGCGGAGACGCGCATGGCGCGTCCCTGGATGGGCGTGTTCCGAGGTGTGACACGCAGAGCGCAATGATGAGGGCGCATTCCAATTCGGACGGGTGCTGAGAGACTGCGCTGATCAGCTGGCTGGTGTCCTCACCGACATCTTCAACCGGTCCCTGTCCCAGGCCACCGTCCCATCCTGCCTGAAAACCTCCACCATCATCCCGGTCCCCAAAAAGAAAAACACTGTCAGCTGTCTGAACGACTACCGGCCAGTGGCACTCACTTCCATCACAATGAAGTGTTTCGAGAAACTGGTCCGGACCCACATCCTCTCATCCCTACCGCCCGCATTTGACCCCCATCAGTTTGCCTACCGAGCCAACAGGTCTACGGAGGACGCCATCGCTACGGCTCTCCACTCCGCCATGTCCCACATGGGGGGGGCTATGTACGGGTGCTCTTTGTAGACTTCAGCTCTGCATTTAATACCATCTTACCTGACAGACTGGTGACCAAGCTAGCAGACCTCGGAATATCCAACCCCACCTGTCTCTGGATTAAAGACTTCCTGACTGACCGCCATCAGAGGGTGAGGATGGGTACCCACACCTCCACAGCCCTCAGCCTCAGCACCGGCTCACCTCAGGGCTGCGTGCTGAGCCCCCTGCTCTACTCACTCTACACCCACAACTTCACATCCACCCACCCCGGCAATCCCATCATAAAGTTTGCCGATGACACAACGGTGGTGGGCTGCATCTCTGGGGTCGACGAGACGGCATACCGGGACGAGGTGGAGCAGCTGGCAGTGTTGAGCAGGGTGAACAACCTGAAGCTGAACCAGCTCAAGACCCAGGAAGTGATCTTGGACAGCAGGAGGACAAAAACTACCATACAGCCCCTCTACATCGACGGGGGCTGTGTGGAGAGAGTCTCATCCCTACGCTTCCTGGGAGTTCACCTGGATGAGGACCTGTCCTGGAGGACCAACACCACGGCCATCGTCAAGAGGGCACAGCAGAAGCTCTACTTCTTGAGAGTACTCAGGAATCTCCACCTGAGACAGGATCTGCTGGTGTCCTTCTACCGCTGTTCTGTGGAGAGCATCCTCACATACTGCATCTGCGTATGGTTCTGCAGCTGCACAGCAGCAGAAAGGAAAGCTCTCCAGAGGGTCGTCAACTCGGCCCAAAAAATCATCGGGTGCCCCCTCCCCTCCCTGGAAGAACTGTATAACTCCCGCTGCCTGAAGAAGGCAGCCAACATACTCAAGGACCCATCCCACACCGGCAACAGCCACTTCGATCGGCTGCCTTCCGGCAGACGTTTCAGAACCATGCGAACCCGCACAAATAGACTCAGGAACAGTTTCTACCCCCGGGCCATAACTGCACTAAACGCAGCTAAATTGTAAAAAAACAAAAAACAAAAACTCCCTCATGTGCAACATGAGGAAGCCACCGGTCAATCACGATCCGGGACTGTGCAATCAGCGATTACATGCCAACTGGACAATATTTATCATATTTATTCACACAATTAATCCACAATAAAAAGCTTGCACAGCATAGGAGGTAGGAAATGCTGACTCCCACCCCCTTAGCACACTGGGATTCAGCATTACTCCTCTCTAGTCACTTTATACTTTTTACTGTCTCGTTTTCTTTTACATTGCCTCCTAGAGTGGTCTTAGGCCACATTGTATATTGCATATTGTGTATATTGTGTTGGTTTTGTATATTGTGTGGTTTCTTCTTTTTAAAAAAAAATGCAAAGCACCTCAGGGAAGCAATCTAAATCTCGTTGGACCTGTACCTGTACATGCACAATGACAATAAAGATCATTCATTCATTCATTCAATGCGCCCTGGCCGTGACAGTCGCTTCTGGATGCGCCGTTTTGTGGGCGGTCTTATTTACGTGGCTCACCTTCGACAGCGTCTTCTCCCCGTCATCTTTGTTGTAGCGTTGTAGCGTGCAAGGATGGGAGTGGAAGAAGTGTCAAAAGATGGCGCTAACTGTTTTAATGACATTCAGACTTTACTTCAAACAATAACAGAGCAGCATCTCCTCATCCGGAAACAACAACAAGTGAAAAACCATCCGACTGGAACTCTCTAATAACTAAAGTTCCTTGGGCGAATTATGTAAACTCACTATACCGGTATGTTTTAGCGCTTTCATGGCAGATATAAGTAAGCACTTTACACTACTTTATATTAGAAAAGGCGACAGCGGAGGATAAATGTCCCATAACAAGAATATAGAGAAAAAGAAGAAGCCTATGGACTACGTTGTCGCCACGGACTACAAAAGCGGACGCACGCAATTTTTCAGGATTTATGTAGATCCCAAATACAGATCAGCAGGTACCAGAAGGTAAGAAATGTTGCTTTTGCATAATATTGCGAAACAAAACGCCAGATACAATGTTTTACCTTATACACACACCAAAATAATACTGGTATGTTTAATGCGCCGACAATCCATCAAGCAGTGCGGCTTCATAGCTTACCAAAGTCGTACTAAAACATGTTGATAGATTTTTGAGCGCTGTGTTTAATGTTCTATATTTTCAATGGAACATTTAAAATGTTGGTGTTGTTTATTTGAGTGATATTGCCATCATACCTCTTACCATGTATCTATTATGTTTGACTGCCATCTACTGGTCACACTTATCATTACACCATGTACTAAATAAAATTGCTTCGAGGTCGGTAAGCAAAACCAGAATTATTCGGCGCACTGTCGAGTTTTGAGAGGGGAAAAAAAAACATTATATGATATAGCCAGAATTATTCCGTACATTAGGCGCACCGGGTTATTAGGCGCACTGTTGAGTTTTGAGAAAAAAAAAGATTTTAAGTGCGCATTATAGTCCGGAAAATACGGTAAATCAATAACGGAGCAGCGTCTCCTCATCGGGAAACAACCACACCGGAAATGTGTCCCGTGAAAAAACGTCCGACCGGAACTCTAATGATTAAAGTTCCTTGGGTGAATAATGTAAACTCACTACGCAGGTATGTTTTAGCGCTTTCATGGCAAGTTTACTGACAGATATAAGTAAGAACTTTACGCTACTTTATACTAGAAATGGCACTAAACATTTACTACTAAAACATTTTGATAGATTTTTGAGCGCTGTATGTAATGTACTATATTTGCGATGGAACATTTAAAATGTTGGTTTTCTTTACTTGAGACTTATCTCTTATGTTTGACTGCCATTTACTGGTCACTTTCATCATTACACCATGTAACAAATAAAATAGTGTAGCATCCCGGAAAAGTTGGTACTGCAGGGAATTCTGGGTATTTGTTTTGTTGTGTCTATGTTGTGTTGCGGTGCAAATATTCTCCCGAAATGTGTTTGTCATTGTTGTTTAGTGTGGTTTCACAATATGGCAAATTTTTATGACAGTGTTGGCGTGGTTTATACAGACACCCTTTGTGTGACATGTATGGCTGTTGATTAAGAATGCCCTTCATTCACTTACGTAAGGGGTGTTCGAAATCAATGTGGTCATTAAAATTTACTTGGATCATGCAGAGCGATAGCTATTTTTGACGTCTTCAACATAAGACCATGTTCACCTCGTCCAACGCAACAAATGCATTGAGGTGGGTAGGCTCAACCAAGCATCTTCCTTACAATAGGCGCACCATAAGACCGGAACATACGATGCATGAAATTAACGCCAATTAGAAAACAGTACCAGAGAATGTGATGGTCCGTTGTGTCAAAATCAGCCTTTGGATCCAGCAGAATCAACACTGAGAGTTTTTTCTAAGTTCCACTTAATATTGACTGAAAATATTTAAAACCGATTTCTCTGAAGTGGGTTTAATCCAAAAACCAGAACATTGTATTTCCAATATGTTATGTGTTGGTTGAAAACCATTTTTTTGAAAATCTTACTTAACAACTGTAAGTTGGATACAGGTTGGTACAGGTTCTTTGAAGAGGTGTTATGGAAGACCCCTGTCTGCAGAGAGTAATTCATAATGCCTAAAAATTGTTCCTTAAAGAATCCACCAAATTATTTTAAAAGTGGTGTGGGAATTGTATCTTAAAGGCCTACTGAAACCCACTACTACCGACCACGCAGTCTGATAGTTTATATATCAATGATGAAATCTTAACATTATAACACATGCCAATACGGCCGGGTTAACTTATAAAGTGCCATTTTAAATTTGCCGCTAAACTTCCGGTTCGAAACGCCTCTGAGGATGACGTATGCGCGTGACGTAGACCGGCGAACACGGGTATGCCTTCCACATTGAAGCCAATACGAAAAAGCTCTGTTTTCATTTCATAATTCCACAGTATTCTGGACATCTGTGTTCGTGAATCTGTTTCAATCATGTTCATTGCATTATGGAGAAGGAAGCTGAGCAAGCAAAGAAGAAAGTTGTCGGTGCGAAATGGACGTATTTTTCGAACGTAGTCAGCCACAACAGTACACAGCCGCCGCTTCTTTGTTTACATTCCCGAAAGATGCAGTCAAGATGGAAGAACTCGGATAACAGAGACTCTAACCAGGAGGACTTTTGACTTGGATACACAGACGCCTATAGAGAACTGGGACAACACAGACTCTTACCAGGATTACTTTGATTTGGATGACAAAGACGCAGACGTGCTACTGTGAGTATGCAGCTTTGGCTTCTAAACATTTGATCGCTTGACCGTATGTGCGCAACTTTTTTTTGCGTATGTACCTAACTTTTTTAAAATATATAAGCTTTATGAACCTTGGGTTAGGTGAACGGTCTTTTGGGCTGAGTGATTGTGTGTGTTGATCAGGTGTTTGAATTGTATTGGCGTGTTCTATGGAGCTAGGAGCTAGCAGAGGAGCTAGGAGCTAGCGTAACAAACACGCAGGTGTTTTATGCAGGATTAATTTGTGGCATATTAAATATAAGCCTGGTTGTGTTGTGGCTAATAGAGTATATATATGTCTTGTGTTTATTTACTGTTGTAGTCATTCCCAGCTGAATATCAGGTCACCCCCGGCTCTCACAGCATCTTCCCTATCTGAATAGCTTCAACTCCCCACTAGTCCTTCACTTGCACTTTACTCATCCACAAATCTTTCATCCTCGCTCAAATTAATGGGGAAATTGTCGCTTTCTCGGTCCGAATCTCTCTCACTTCATGCGGCCATCATTGTAAACAATAGGGAACTTTGCGTGTATGTTCAACTGACTACGTCACGCTACTTCCGGTAGGGGCAAGCCTTTTTTTTTATCAGATACCAAAAGTTGCAATCTTTATCGTCGTTGTTCTATACTAAATCCTTTCAGCAAAAATATGGCAATATCGCAAAATGATCAAGTATGACACATAGAATAGATCTGCTATCCCCGTTTAAATAAAAAAAAATCATTTCAGTAGGCCTTTAAAGGCAAGTTGTTGGGTTTACTTAAAAAGGTAGAAAAGCGCTATACAAATACAACCCATTTGCCATTTACTTTGGAGAAAACTGAACCAAGCGTCCTTGCATCAGTCAGGGAAAAAGTCTCCAGTGTTTCCTCAGGCAAGGACAACAGAACCGGTGTTGTATGTTGGCAACATAGCAGACTGATTCTGGTGTCCTTGATTTTGGTTCTGAAGTGATCTGCAGAGTCCTCGCTGAGAGCGTCAGATGGTGTTTTAAAAGCTTTATTAAAATTTGTTCTCGTTAAATTTGCAAAAGTGGAGAAGAGGAGCCGGGGGTTGTTTTTATGGTCTCTGATTAGTTGTGAGTAATGTGAAAATGTTGCCGGTTTGACTATGCTATTTTAAGTTTTAAATTGTTGAAATAAAATCTGATTGTGAATGGTTAATTTTAATTTCCTCCATCTTCTCTACTGCAATTTATTTTAAGTTTATGTACCGTAATACCTTGTTGTTTTCTTCACGATTCTTTTTGTTAAAAGTGAAGCTACTGAGTCCAGAGTTGACCCAGTACCTATTCAGTTTTCTGTTCATGATAATGTCACATGGTGCAGTAAAATTTTAGCAGAGTGTTCTGTAAAACCTCACATTTTCTCACCAAGGGACCCTACTGTATGAGACTGGTGATGTTAAAAAACACAGTAGTGGTCAGCCACAGCCAGGTCAACAACAGAGGACACACCAATAGACAAGCCATGGTTTATATCAATACTGTATTAACACTAAATTAGTAATCTTACTCTTAATTTTAAAGGCCTACTGAAATGAAATGTTTTTATTTAAACGGGGATAGCAGATCCATTCTATGTGTCATACTTGATCATTTCGCGATATTGCCATATTTTTGCTGAAAGGATTTAGACGATAAAGATAACTTTTGGTATCTGATAAAAAAAAGCCTTGCCCCTACCGGAAGTAGCGTGACGTAGTCAGTTGAAAGGCTCCTCACATTGTCCTATTGTTTTCAATGCAGCTAGAGCGATTCGGACCGAAAAAGCGATGATTACCCCATTAATGAGGAACTTTAGAGTGAAGGACTAGAATGCAGTGCAAGACATATCTTTTTTCGCTCTGACCGTAACTTAGGTACAAGCTGGCTCATTGGATTCCACACTCTCTCCTTTTTCTATTGTGGATCACGGATTTGTATTTTAAACCACCTCGGATACTATATCCTCTTGAAAATGAGAGTCGAGAACGCAAAATGGACATTCACAGTGACTTTTATCTCCATGACAATACATCGACGAAACACTTTAGCAACGGAGCTAACGTGATAGCATCGGCTTCGGTGAATGCGCATATGAAACTGGTGGGGTTCGGTACCTCCAACAAGGTTAAGAACCACTGTTCTAAACCCTCCACACAGTTCTCACACACACTTATGCTCTTAAAAGACTTCACACTCACTAAAACGTACATAATTTTAACATGAAAACTTAAAATGGGCACTCAGATCTCAATGTACTCCATGGTACTTTAAAATTTGCGAAGCACCGAGACCGTAATAAGTCAACCGCAAAGGGGCGAGGGAACGCTGTAGGTTAGTGACCAGTTAGTGACTTGTCCTAATTGAGGAGTATGAATTTAGGGCCACGTGTTGTGTATGCTCAAACAATTGAATCGCATTGTTGTAGTGTATTTAATGGCAGAAATATATTTGTTTTCCCCTTTGAAAAGTGGGAGTATTGTTGGGGACGTTATCAAGGTGCCCTTGAGCAAGGTACTGAACCACTCAAGAGTGCATTGTCTTCCCTCTGACAAGTCTCGCTGCTTGTAAATTATAATTAGGATGAATTATATGGGCCTCAAAACTCATTTGTGAGTGTGTAATGCATGCAACAAAAATATAATAGAGTGTGAGCCCCTTGGGTATCAATAAAGTACAATGAATATTCAAAGAAAATACATGAAACGTGAAGAAATTAAGCATTACAGGACAGTAAAATGAAGTCAAAGAAGTGTGTAAAAGAGTGCATGTTGTAAAGTATGGTGTCAAACTCCAGGCCCGGGGGCCGTATCTGGCCCGCCACATCATTTTATATGGCCCGCGAACACCTAGGAAAATATGCATCAATCAAGTACCTCATATTTTTGTACTAAAAGTACATTCGTTCATTTTGACCAAAACATACATATGCACTGCATGAAATTGCATACCTTTTAAATGTTAATATTATGCAATATTGCAACAAATAATATATTACCATAGTTTCCACACATTTGTATTTGTTGAAATAAAAATAAATACTTCAATATCTGCTTGACTTATGTTTTCAAAGCAAGTTATCCATCAAATTGTAGAGTGTAAAAAGGACAATAGATATTACGTTAAAATTACGATGTTTTTTTTTACAGCATATTCAGTTGAAAACTGTAAATTGAAAAAAAAAAAAAAAGACTCTACCACTGTTTTTACTATAAAATGTTGCCAATTATGCTGCCTTTTATTTTTTTACTGTAACATCTACGGTTGTTACTGTAAATAGAAAAATGGTACCACAATTGTTTTACGGTAACAAACTGGCAGCTCATTTGCCAGAATTAAAAAATAACAGTGGTACTGTTTTTTCTGTATACAGTAATACGTTGAATAAACATATTACTGGTTCCACCTAAGCTGGCTCCTTTCCAAGCCATGGAGCAGCGGCTCTTACCATTTTTGTGATGATGCATATTGAAATAAATGCATTTTTACTCCTTGATGACACGTTACTAAATTGATGCATATCACCGAGAATACACGTTTCAATCAATCAATCAATCAATCAATCAATGTTTACTTATATAGCCTTAAATCACAAGTGTCTCAAAGGGCTGCACAAGCCACAACGACATCCTCGGTTCAGATCCCACATCAGGGTAAGGAAAAACTCAACCCAATGGGACAATGAGAAACCTTGGCCTTGGCCCCTAGGGCGACCGGTGGAATGGACGTCGAGTGGATCTAGCATAATATTGTGAGAGTCCAGTCCATAGTGGATCTAACATTATAGTGTGAGTCCAGTCCATAGTGGATCTAACATAATAAAGTGAGAGCCCAGTCCATAGTGGATCTAACATAATAGTGTGTGAGTCCAGTCCATAGTGGATCTAACATAATAATGTGAGTCCAGTCCTTAGTGGATCTAACATAATAGTGTGTGAGTCCAGTCCATAGTGGATCTAACATAATAGTGTGAGTCCAGTCCATAGTGGATCTAACATAATAGTGTGAGAGTCCAGTCCATAGTGGATCTAACATTATAGTGTGAGTCCAGTCCATAGTGGATCTAACATAATATAGTGAGAGCCCAGTCCATAGTGGATCTAACATAATAGTGTGTGAGTCCAGTCCATAGTGGATCTAACATAATAATGTGAGTCCAGTCCTTAGTGGATCTAACATAATAGTGTGTGAGTCCAGTCCATAGTGGATCTAACATAATAGTGTGAGTCCAGTCCATAGTGGATCTAACATAATAGTGTGAGAGTCCAGTCCATAGTGGATCTAACATGATAGTGTGAGAGTCCAGTCCATAGTAGATGTAATATAATATTGTGAGAGTCCAGTCCGTAGTGGATCTAACATAATAGTGAGATTCCAGTCCATAGTGGATCTAGCATAATAGTGTGAGAGTCCAGTCCATAGTGGATCTAACATAATAGTGTGAGTCCAGTCCATAGTGGATCTTACATAATAGTGTGAGAGTCCAGTCCATAGTGGATCTAACATGATAGTGTGAGAGTCCAGTCCATAGTGGATCTAATATAATATTGTGAGAGTCCAGTCCGTAGTGGACCTAACATAATAGTGAGAGTCCAGTCCATAGTGGATCTAACATAATAGTGTGAGAGTCCAGTCCATAGTGGGTCTAACATAATAGTGAGAGTCCAGTCCATAGTGGATCTAACATAATAGTGTGAGAGTCCAGTCCATAGTGGATCTAACATAATAGTGTGAGAGTCCAGTCCATAGTGGGTCTAACATAATAGTGAGAGTCCAGTCCATAGTGGATCCAACATAATAGTAAGAGTCCAGTTTGCAGCGTGACTGTTGTTAAAAGGAAAGCCCATGTAACACAGTGGTAAAAATGCCCCTGTGCCAACTTGTTTGCAACGTGTTGCTGCCATTAAATTCTAAGTTAATGATTATTTGCAACAACAAAAAAACATTTCTCAGATCAAACAAAACATATCTTGTCTTTGCAGTCTATTCAATTGAAAAGAAGTTGAAAAGGATTTGCAAATCATTTGATTCTGTTTTTATTTACCATTTACACAACATGCCAACTTCACTGGTTTTGGGTTTTTTATTTTTATTAATAAAATGCATAGGCAGATTCTGAAATGATTCACTGTTAAAAGCGGCCCCCTGATGGCAGCCATAGCTGCGATTTTGGCCTCAATGAAAACCAGTTTGACACCCCTGGTGTAGAGCAAAGTACGTCCTGGGCATGACGTTGAAGTGCATCCGGCAGTGGTGGCTCCTCTATGGGGTCTTGGGGCACTAGGAGGTTAACCCCTTTACTACTGTTACCCCAGGTGGCCCTTGGCAAAGGCCTAGTACCTGACTGCCCCCTAGCCAGGGATACGGTGAAGACCTCAACGGCGGAGCAGGCGGAAGACGGTAGATTTAAGAACTACCACAACGGCTGCGATGGCGGAAGAAGGCTGCAGCAGAAAAGGGTCCCCAGTCGTCTTGGACTCCATGCCACTGGACCCTGACCTGATTCTGTCAAGGATCGTGTGGCGACTGTCTGTGCACCAGTCTCCCCACTTTAAAATACTACACGGTCTAACTCCATCCTATCTTGCTGATTGTATTGTACCATATGTCCCGGCAAGAAATCTGCGTTCAAAGAACTCCGGCTTATTAGTGATTCCCAGAGCCCAAAAAAAGTATGCGGGCTATAGAGCATTTTCTATTGGGGCTCCAGTACTCTGGAATGCCCTCCCGGTAACAGTTAGAGATGCTACCTCAGTAGAAGCATTTAAGTCCCATCTTAAAACTCATTTGTATACTCTAGCCTTTAAATAGACCCCCTTTTTAGACCTGGTCCGGGGATGAAGTGCTGGCTGTCCAGAATCGGTACCCGGGGTGGACCGCTCGCCTGTGCATCGGTTGGGGACATCTCTGCACTGCTGACCCGTCTCCGCTCGGGATGGTCTCCTGCTGGCCCCACTATGGACTGGACTCTCACTACTATGTTACATCCACTATGGACTGGACTCTCTCACTATTATGTTAGATCCACCATGAACTGGACTCTCACACTATTATGTTAGACGCACTATGGACTGGACTCTCACTATTATGTTAGATCCACTATGGACTGGACTCTCACACTATTATGTTAGATCCACTATGGACTGGACTCTCACTATTATGTTAGATCCACTATGGACTGGACTCTCACACTATTATGTTAGATCCACTATGGATTGGACTCTCACTATTATGTTAGATCCACTTAGACTGGACTTTCACACTATTATGTTAGATCCACTATGGACTGGACTCTCACACTATTATGTTAGATCCACTATGGACTGGACTCTCACTATTATGTTAGATCCACTATGGACTGGACTCTCACACTATTATGTTAGATCCACTATGGACTGGACTCTCACACTATTATTTTAGATCCACTATGAACTGGACTCTCACACTATTATGTTAGACGCACTAAGGACTGGACTCTCACTATTATGTTAGATCCACTATGAACTGGACTCTCACACTATTATGTTAGATCCACTATGGACTGGACTCTCACTATTATGTTAGATCCACTATGAACTGGACTCTCACACTATTATGTTAGATCCACTCTGGACTGGACTCTCACTATTATGTTAGATCCACTATGGACTGGACTCTCACACTATTATGTTAGATCCACTATGGACTGGACTCTCACACTATTATGTTAGATCCACCATGAACTGGACTCTCACACTATTATGTTAGATGCACTATGGACTGGACTCTCACTATTATGTTAGATCCACTATGAACTGGACTCTCACACTATTATGTTAGATCCACTATGGACTGGACTCTCACTATTATGTTAGATTCACTATGGACTGGACTCTCACTATTATGTTAGATTTACTATGGACTGGACTCTCACTATTATGTTAGATTCACTATGGACTGGACTCTCACAATATTATGTTAGATCCACTATGGACTGGACTCTCACACTATTATTTTAGATCCACTATGAAGTGGGCTCTCACACTATTATGTTAGACGCACTATGGACTGGACTCTCACTATTATGTTAAATCCACTATGAACTGGACTCTCACACTATTATGTTAGATGCACTATGGACTGGACTCTCACTATTATGTTAGATCCACTATGGACTGGACTCTCACACTATTATGTTAGATTCACTATGGACTGGACTTTCACAATATTATGTCAGACCCACTCGACGTCCATTGCATCCGGTCTCCCCTAGGGGGGGGGGGGTTTACCCACATATGTGGTCCTCTCCAAGGTTTCTCATAGTCATTCACATCGACGTCCCATTGGGGTTGTGAGTTTTTCCTTGCCCTTATGTGGGCTCTGTACCGCGGATGTCGTTGTGGCTTGTGCAGCCCTTTAAGACATTTGTGATTTAGGGCTATATAAATAAACATTGATTGATTGATTGATTGATTGATTGAAACAAAGTCACGCACAGGCATCCTCCATAAAGGGATACACCCCTACCAGGAGGATCGTCATAGTGACCGCCGATGATGATGATGATAAAAGCAAAGTCCTGTGACCCACCTGACTTTGAGAAGAAAACCTACTTGAGCGTTCTAACTCGATGTTCCTGCTCCAGTTTTTGCAAGCGACGCCGCCGATGAAAGAAGTCGTCATGTCGGAATAACGGCGTTCCCTCCCTACAGTAGAAGCACTGTAAAATTCATGCTCGTAAAAAGCCAACTTGTTTTTGGCCGCTCAGAGCGGCGTCTTTATTTCGGGCTTCTCCCTTCGGTTTGCCCGCCGCCATCCACACAGCAGCAAGGAGGCTTACAGCACAGAGGAGAATAGTAATGAGGCTTTGTAATCATCTAAATTTGGCTGCAGGTCTCCCAGCGGTTAAGTGTGTGCAACGCACCTTCGCTTCCCTCGCATTCCCAGCCGAGCACAGATGAGTGGAGCTGTCTTATGCGAGATATTTCCCCCTCTAGGCTGTTTCCATTTGTGGCGCCGCGAATAATGTTACACACTCCATTATTTTTATAGGCCTTGGGCATCTCACTCAGATCCATTCAGGAATATATTGACTTTCACTTTGCCGCATGATTGAGGCTTGTTTGCCTTGCCGCCGGAAGACGGCACAGGCACGTGCGTCATTAAAGGGGGGGGGGACGGCGGGTGGGGGGACTGCAACGCGTACTTTGTGGTGCTGCATTGAACTCGCATCGTGATTAATGCCCTCTTTGCTAAATTATCGCTTCCCGTTTGGTTGCGCGACTCAATTGTGTCACTTGAAAAGGCCTGAGAAATAGTGGCTATTGTATGGTGAGATGGCTATTTGGATGTGAAATGGTTTATTTAAGTCAGGGGTGTCAAACTAATTTTAGATCGGGGGCCACATGGAGAAAAATCTACTCCCAAGTGGGCCGGACTGGTAAAATCACGGCACGATAACTTCAAAATAAAGACAACTTCAGATTGTTTTCTTTGTGTAAAAATAGAACAAGCACATTCTGAAAATGTACAAATCATAAAGTAGTTTTTTTTTTTTTACACTTACATATTGCAGTTAATAGTATCTTTATATGTCCTTATTTGTATTTTCTGAATACATTATGTGATCATTTTAATCAGTAAACTCATTGGTGTTGATTTTCAATCTATCAAGATAAAAAAATATTTCAAAATCAAATTACAGGATGTTATTTATGTAGTTTGATCATTTTCCTCGACTGATGTACTAACATCATGTGGTTTATTTTGTACATATATAGCATCATCTACAAAGATACACATAATTGATATTGCGACATCCAGTGGACACATTTAGAACAGCAGTTTCTTTCATTCAAAAATTTCAGTAAAATTTTTATACTTAGCAAACTCATCCCGGGGGCCGGATAAAACCTGTTTGCGGGCCTGATCCGGCCCTCGGGCCGTATGTTTGACACCCCTGATTTAAGTGGTCCCCAACCTTTTTGTAGCTGCGGACCGGTCAAAGCTTGAAAATGTGTCCCACGGACCGGTGGGAGGAGGAGGTGGGGGGTGTATTTAATTTTTTTTTTTTTTTTTTTACATAAATGAATACAATCATGTGTGCTTACGGACTGTATCACTGCAGGCTGTATTGATCTATATTGATATAGAATGTATATATTGTGTTTTTTATGTTGATTTCATAAAAAAAATTTTTTTTTTATTTATTTTTTTTTTTTTAATTATTGTGGGGCCCGGTACCAATCGGTCCGCGGACCGGTACCGGGCCGCGGCCCCGTGGTTGGGGACCACTGGTTTATTTGACATGAATAATCATATTTTTCTTCATTTGTCATCTATTTGCAATTGTGTCCCATCAACCATGTATGTTGATTTCAACTTAACTATAAATGTCTATTATAGGGGGAAAATTTTTCGGACTATGAGGCGCACTTTAAATCATATTTATTTCTCTCTCAAAACTCGACAGTGCGCCTTATAACCGTTGGTTGTGCTCACCGACCTCGAAGCAGTTTTATTTGATGCTAGGTGAAAATATAAGTGTGATCAGTAGATGGCAGTCAAACATAAGAGATATGTGTAGTGTGGTTAGGATGCAGATATGATTAAGAGTTCTTTCTTTTTACATTGCCATATTTAAGAGTGGCTAGTAGGGATGATGTTTGATAAGAAATTATCGAGTTCGAGCCTATTATCGAATCCTCTTATCGAACCGATTCCTTATCGATTCTCTTATCGAGTCCAGATAGGTTGTTGTATATGGAAAAAAACCACACAATATTTGGTTTAACAAAAGCTCACTTTTGTTATATAAGAAAACAATTTAATCTAATAAATAAATAAATATTGACTGTTACCCCCCTAAAAAAATAAAATAAAATAAATACATATTGACTGTTGTTACCCAAAGTATATCAAGTGGGATTTTTCAGAAAAACAAATATATACAGTAACACAAAAACAAGCTGTCTCTGTGATCACTATAGGTGTATAAATAATAATATAGTGTTAAATAAAATCAGTCCCTTGGGCACAAAACTGAAAATAATACAGCGCTCCAAAAAGTGCAATTCTGCTGCTATTTGACATAACTGTTTGTTATGATGCTTTGACATTTTAACACTTTATTTCTTTATTGAAAGAAAATTCTATGAAGAGAAAGGTTCTTTGCAAATGTGGTTACAATGCTAAAAAATGAAAAGTTAAAGCTAAAAAACGAAATACACTTTATTGAGTTAACATTATTTCTTTATAGGGGGAAATATGTTATGAGCTACGGAATATAACAACTACACTACCCAGCATGCAACGGGAGTGACGAGCATGTGCGGTAGCCCCGAAAAGTGTTGTTGCATGTCGCCACCCGGCAGCTAAGAATGAGGTTATGAGCACGCTGTGAAAGTAAACGTCAAGAACTCAGCCAACACGCCTCGTCTGCATTATTTATAATTAGACAGACAACACATATACAGTGTGATTTTGTTTTGTTTACTAGGAAAGAAAAACAAAAGTTAAAAAAGGGAGATGTGTTGTATATATATGTATGTGCTGCGGTTGCTTTAAGAACGTTGCGACAGCTGCCATAAAGGAGGTGCGTTGCTAGCCTGGTTGCTATGTTTCCGGTTGGTCGTAAAAGTGTTCGTCATGTGATTTTACCCTGCTCAAATTTATCAGTAAAGTTATTCATTGGATTATACCTTTTGTTTTGAACTTTATTACACCTTGGAGCGCTTTTTCCCGTCCATTGTTTTTCCTGCTTTCCCTATCTGCGCCTAATGCCTGAGCTACGTGACGTCATTTCTTGTGATGTCACACAGAGCATTTCTGGTCGGGACGGGATTCGTTCCGAGGGATTCGAATAAAGAACCAACTCTTTTTCTTTACTATAGTGGTCTCGATAACGGGTACCGGTTCTCAAAAAGGGATTCGAGTCCGAGGACTCGGTTCTTTTCTTATCGAACAACCGGGAAAACCGGTTTCGAGTATCATCCCTAGTGGCTAGAGCTTCTCCCTTGGATATTCTACCAGTTTCTTTAGACATTTCAGATGCCTGGTCGTAAAGCATCAGGAATGTGAAGACAACCACCACGACTCTCTTCTTATAAGTGTTGAGAGAGGGGGAATGGGGGCTTTCTTTGTGTGAAAAGAGTTGCGTTTTACATTGGAAAATGCCAGAACAACTTAGGAAGCCGGTATGAATGTATTGGTCTAGCTCAGGGGTCGGCAACCTTTACCACTCAAAGAGCCATTTTGGCAAGTTTCACAAATTAAAGAAAGTAATGGGAGCCACAAAAAAAAATTTTAAGTGAAAAACTCCGCATACAAAGCTTAAATGCTTGCCAATCCTCTCTTTTTTCCCGGGAGACTCCCGAATGTCAGAGCGTGATGGCACTGCATTTGGCGCCCTCTACAGTCTGCCCTAACAGTGTATCTGCTCGACTACACGTACAATGTAGTTTCAACTTGTTCACGTCAGCGACACATTTTACACTGACGGTACCAATACCCAGAATCCCATGCAGCACTAACTCTTCCGTACTAGTTCAGTAGTCACACATCTTACACTGACGGTACCAATACCCAGAATCCCATGCAGCACTAACTCTTCCTAATAGGTCAGCAGCCACACATCTTACACTGACGGTACCAATACCCATAATCCCATGCAGCCCTAACTCTTCCGCTCAACCAACGCACGGAGAGGGGGGGGGGGGTGTTGATGTGTGGGGGGATTTGGTGGTAGCGGGGTGTATAATGTAGACCGGAAGAGTTAGGACTGCATGGGATTCTGGGTAATGGATGTGTTGTGTTTATGTTGTGTTACGGTGGGATGTTCTCCAGAAATGTGTTTTTCATTCTTTTTTGGTATGGGTTCACAGTGTGGCGCATATTTGTAACGTAAAAATGTTAAAGTTGTTTGATACGGCTACCGTCAGTGTAAGCTGTGTGGCTGATGAGTAAGTATGCTTTGCTGTCTCCTGTGTGTGTGTGCAAGTAATAACAACATGCAACATGTGGCTGGACTGGTACGCTGTATGCAAATGTTATAGAGGACAATTACTGCAGTGAAATTAGGGCACGCCCTTTATCTAGTAATTAGAGCGTAAATAGGATTATTTTTTCCCTGGGAGTTATCTATGAGAGACACTGAGATCCATAAGTTTCCTGGGGAAATCGGGGGCGTCGGCATGTATGTAGCTGAGCCGCATCAGAGTGGTCAAGGAGCCGCGTGCGGCTCCGGAGCCGCGGGTTGCCGACCCCTGGTCTAGCTGGTTCTCCTGAAACTTTCAGTAAAACTTGATAATATTCCAAAACTGTCTTGAGGGTCCTTCTTACTCAGCATATGTCATCTAAAGAACTTGGGATTGACCAGTAACTTAGATTCCCTTGGAGGAAGAACTGGTCGGACGCAACAGTAGACTGCAATATGACTCAAGTAAACAACACCAAACTGTTATATTTTCTGTTGAAATTATAGAACATTACACACGGCGCTCAAAAATCTATCAACATGTTTTAGTACGACTTTGGTAAGCTATGAAGCCGCACCGCTTGATGGATTGTACTGCGCTTCAACATAGGAGTGTTATTATGGTGTGTGTATAATGTACTGTATTTCCCATCAACCATGTATGTTGATTTCAACTTAACTGTAAATGTCTATTATAGGGGGGGAAATCATCTATCGTATTTTTCGGACTATAAGGCGCACTTAAAATTATATTTTTTTCTCTCTCAAAACTGGACAGTGCGCCTTATAACCGTTGGTTGTGCTCACCGACCTCGAAGCAATTTTATTTGATGCACGGTGAAATTATAAGTGTGATCAGTAGATGGCAGTCACACAAAAGAGATATGTGTAGACTGCAATATGACTCAAGTAAACAACACCAAACTGTTATATGTTCCGTTGAAATTATAGAACATTACACACGGTGCTCAAAAATCTATCAACATGTTGTAGTACGACTTTGGTAAGTTATGAAGCCGCACCGCTTGATGGATTGTACTGTGCTTCAACATAGGAGTGTTATTATGGTGTGTGTATAATGTACTGTATTTCCCATCAACCATGTATGTTGATTTCAACTTAACTGTAAATGTCTATTATAGGGGGGAAAATCATCTATCGTATTTTTCGGACTATAAGGCGCACTTAAAATTATATATTTTTCTCTCTCAAAACTGGACAGTGCGCCTTATAACCGTTGGTTGTGCTCACCGACCTCGAAGCAATTTTATTTGATGCACGGTGAAATTATAAGTGTGATCAGTAGATGGCAGTCACACAAAAGAGATATGTGTAGACTGCAATATGACTCAAGTAAACAACACCAAAAAAGTTATATGTTCCGTTGAAATTATAGAACATTACACACGGTGCTCAAAAATCTATCAACATGTTTTAGTACGAATTTGGTAAGTTATGAAGCCGCACCGCTTGGTGGATTGTACTGTGCTTTAACATACGAGTATAATTATGGTGTGTGTAAAATGTACCGTATTTTTCGGACTATAAGGCGCACTTAAAATGTTTTTTTTTTCTTTCTCAAAACTCTACAGTTGGTTGTGCTCACCGACCTCGAAGCAATTTGATTTGATGCACGGTGAAAATATAAGTGTGATCAGTAGGTGGCAGTCAAACATAAGAGATATGTGTAAACTGCAATATGACTAAAGTAAACAACACCAAACTGTTATATGTTCCGTTGAAAATATAGAACATTACACACGGCGCTCAAAAATCTATCAACATGTTTGAGTACGAATTTGGTAAGCTGTGAAGCCGCACCGCTTGATGGATTGTACTGTGCTTCAACATAGGAGTGTTATTATGGTGTGTGTATAATGTACTGTATTTCCCATCAACCATGTATGTTGATTTCAACTTCACTGTAAATGTCTATTATAGGGGGGGGAAATCATCTATCGTATTTTTCGGACTATAAGGCGCACTTAAAATTATATTTTTTTCTCTCTCAAAACTGGACAGTGCGCCTTATAACCGTTGGTTGTGCTCACCGACCTCGAAGCAATTTTATTTGATGCACGGTGAAATTATAAGTGTGATCAGTAGATGGCAGTCACACAAAAGAGATATGTGTAGACTGCAATATGACTCAAGTAAACAACACCAAACTGTTATATGTTCCGTTGAAATTATAGAACATTACACACGGTGCTCAAAAATCTATCAACATGTTTTAGTACGAATTTGGTAAGTTATGAAGCCGCACCGCTTGGTGGATTGTACTGTGCTTTAACATACGAGTATAATTATGGTGTGTGTAAAATGTACCGTATTTTTCGGACTATAAGGCGCACTTAATTTTTTTTTTTTTCCTCAAAACTCGACAGTGCGTCTTATAACCCGGTGCGCCTAATGTATGGAATAATTTTGGTTGTGCTCACCGACCTGGAAGCAATTTTATTTGATGCATGGTAAATGATAAATGTGATCAGTAGATGGCAGTCGCACATAAGAGATACATGTAGACTCCAATATGACTCAAGTAAACAACACCAAACTGCTATATATTCCGTTGAACATATAGAACATTACACACGGTGCTCTAAAATCTCTTAACATGTTTCAGTACGAATTTGGTAAGCTATGAAGCCGCACCGCTTGATGGATTGTACTGTGCTTCAACATAGGAGTATTATTATGGTGTGTATATAATGTACCGTATTTTTCGGACTATGAGGCGCACTTAAAATCAGTGCGCCTTATAATCCGGTGTGCCTAATGTATGGAATCATTTTGGTTGTGCTCACCAACCTCGAAGCAATTTTATTTGATGCACGGTGAAATTATAAGTGTGACCAGTAGATGGCAGTCAAACATAAGAGATATGTGTAGACTGCAATACGTCTCAAGTAAACAACAACAACATTTAAATGTTCCAGTGAAAATATAGAACATTACACACGGCGCTCAAAAATCTATCAAAATGTTTTCATACGACTTTGGTAAGCTATGAAGCCGCACCGCTTTAAGGATTGTTGGCGCATTAAACATATGAGTATTATTATGGTGTGTGTGTATAAGGTAAGACATTATCTGGTGTTTTGTTTCCCAATATTATGCAAAAACAGCTTTTCTTACCTTCTGGTACCTGCTGATCTGTATTTGGGATCTGCATAAGTGCTGAAAAATTGCACGCGTTTGCCTTGTTGGTCAGTGCCGACACCGGAAGGACGCCTTCAAGCACACCTGTGGAGTGGAAAAAAACGTTTCAGGTGAATACCTTTTGAAGCTCATCGAGAGAATGCCAAGAGTGTGCAAAGCAGTAATCCGAGCAAAGGGTGGCTATTTTGAAGAAACTAGAATATTAAACATGTTTTCAGTTATTTCATCTTTTCTTAAGTACATAACTCCACATGTGTTCATTCATAGTTGTGATGCCTTCAGTGACAATCTACAATGTAAATAGTCAAGAAAATAAAGAAAATGCATTGAATGAGGAGAAGGTGTGTCCAAACTTTTGGCCTGTACTGTGTATTTTTTTATTTTTAGAATGACTTTTTAAAGAGGTTTTTAGGCCATATCATGCTTGCTCGCTGTGCGTACATGTCATACCAAAAAGGAGGTTTTGTAACCTGTAACCAGTGTTGAAAATGTTTTGTCGCAATTATCATACCAAGAATTACATTGCGAGAATCGGTTTGAATCAAGAATCGATTCTGAATGTGATTGTCACCCCAAGAATTGGAATGGAATAAAGTCGTGAAAGATTCCGACATCTATAAATTATTATCACGCCACTTCATAAAACTACTGCAGTCACCAGTAGTATATTTTATTGTATTGTCTTTCACAAATTGTCCGTCGCAGAAGAAATTAAACTAGGTACCGCGGTATGTCGGCGCGAAACTAACTTTTACACACAAAGAAATAATACAACAGCTTTTAATTTGAAAATACAAATAAAGATTATTTATTTCAACCATATCAAGCAATATATAACACTCATTTATCATGATGAGTAAGTTATTGCTTAAAGGCCTACTGAAAATATTTTTTTTTATTGAAACGGGCATAGCAGATCCATTCTATGTGTCATACTTGATCATTTCGCGATATTGCCATATTTTTGCTGAAAGGATTCAGTAGAGAACATCGACGATAAAGTTCGCAACTTTTGGTCGCTGATAAAAAAAAGCCTTGCCTGTACCGGAAGTCGCGTGATGTCAAAGGTTGAAAGGCTCCTCACATTTCCCCATTGTTTACACCAGCAGCGAGAGCGATTCGGACCGAGAAAGTGACAATTACCCCATTAATTTGAGCCAGGATGAAATATTTGTGGATGAGAAACGTGAGAGTGAAGGACTAGAGTGCAGTGCAGGACGTATCTTTTTTCGCTCTGACCGTAACTTAGGTACAAGCTGGCTCATTGGATTCCACACTCTCTCCTTTTTCTATTGTGGATCACGGATTTGTATTTTAAACCACCTCGGATACTATATCCTCTTGAAAATGAGAGTCGAGGACGCGAAATGGACATTCATAGTGACTTTTATCTCCACGACAATACATCGGCGAAACACTTTAGCTACGGAGCTAACGTGATAGCATTGGGCTTAACTGCATATAGAAACAAAATAAATAAGCCCCTGACTGGAAGGATAGAGAGAAAATCAACAGTACTATTAAACCATGGACCTGTAACTACACGGTTAATGCTTTCCAGCCTGGCGAAGGTTAACAATGCTGTTGCTAACGACGCCATTGAAGCTAACTTAGCAACGGGACCTCCCAGAGCTATGCTAAAAACATTAGCTATCCACCTACGCCAGCCAGCCCTCATCTGCTCATCAACACCCGTGCTCACCTGCGTTCCAGGGATCGACGGTGCGACGAAGGACTTCACACGATCACCGATACTAGCGTTGGATAGCGCGTCTGCTATCCACCTCAAAGTCCTCCTGTTTGTGTTGCTGCAGCCAGCCGCTAATACACCGATCCCACCTACAACTTTCTTCTTTGCAGTCTTCATTGTTCATTAAACAAACTGCAAAAGATTCACCAACACAGATGTCCAGAATACTGTGGAATTTTGAGATGAAAACAGAGCTTTTTGTATTGGATTCAATGGCGTCCAAATACTTCCATTTCAACCATTGACGTCTCGCGCATACGTCATCATACATAGACGTTTTCAACCGGAAGTTTGGCGGGAAATTTAAAATTACACTGTGTTGCAATGTTAAGATTTCATCATTGATATATAAACTATCAGACTGCGTGGTCGGTAGTAGTGGCTTTCAGTAGGCCTTTAATCAAGATCATGCATGTATTTATTCATTATCCAATGTTTCTGTCACTTTTTACTCTTGTATTTATTCATTCATTCATGTATCCATAATCTGTATAGTCCATGTATTTGTTTTTCCACTAATGCATCCGTCTTTTTTTCAGTCGTTTTTCGTTCCTTGGTCCTTTTCTATCAACACTGTACAAGCAATCTGTTGTTACACTTTCTAAATCAGGGTTTTTCAACCTTTTTTTTAAAACAAGGCACATTTTTTTCATTAAAAAAAAAAAAGCCGCACCACTTGATGGATTGTGGGCTGCTCATTAAGTGGATTACAAGAAAAAAGGAGAGTATAAGTGACTTTCAATTAAACGTTACCAAATTCATCAAAGTCCCATGTACCGTATTTACCGGACTATAAGGCGCACTTAAAATCTTTTTTTCCCTCTCAAAACTCGACAGTGCGTCTTATAACCTGGTGTGCCGAATAATTCTGGTTTTGCTTACCGACCTCGAAGCTATTTTATTTGGTACATGGTGAAATTATAAGTGTGACCAGTAGATGGCAGTCAAACATAAGAGATATGTGTAGACTGCAATATGACTCAAGTAAACAACACAAAAATGTTATATGTTCCGTTGAAAAATATAGAACATTACACACGGCGCTCAAATATCTATCAACATGTTTTAGTACGACTTTGGTAAGCTATGAAGCCGCACCACTTGATGGATTGTACTGTGCTTCAACATAGGAGTATTATTATGGTGTGTGTATAAGGTAAGACATATTATCTGGCGTTTTGTTTAGAGAGGAATGCGAGGAAACGAGACAGCTCGTAATGTGGGAACGAAGGCAGGTGTACGGGAACAGATGGCTACGTTCTGGCGCGGCATAGCAGGTTGTGCAGGCTTATGAAGGCAGGTCCTCTGATCAGTGACAGGTGCGCTTACTGCTGGCAATTGATTGCAGCTGCTTGCTGCTGCCGGACTGACGCATGCCCGGCGTGCTCCCACACATGAATGCGCACTGAGGTGACATTATTCTTCTGTTGTTTGATACTTTACAATAGTTTTGGATGATACCACAAATGTAGGTATCGATATGATACCAAGTAGTTACAGGATCATACATTGGTCATAATTAAGTCCTCATGTGTCCAGGGACTATTTCCTGAGTTTATGAATATAATATGTTTTTTTGTTTTTTTGAAAAGAAAAAATATTTTGTGATGATAAAACATATCGATGTAATCACAGTAGTATCAACTAGATTCGCTCTTGAGCTTGGTATCATTACAGTGGATGTCAAGTGTAGATCCACCCATGGCATTTGTTTACATTGGGATGCCGGTGATCTATTGTATCCTCCTACGGTGTGTAGTGAATCATGTTTAGCTATTCTTTGTCCTGCAGTGATAATGGTACTTGTAAGAAATTGTATTTGTCGCCATGGAGACCGGGATCGGTGATTTAGAAGTAGCTAAAACACTGCCGACTGCGGATGGATGTTAACTGCTAGTTAGCTAGCCATGTCTCAAAGCACCTCTTCCATTAGTCTACTAATGATATTTATATTTATATAAAAATACATTGCCAGAAACAGTTTGAATCAAGAATCGATTCTGAATCGAATTGTCACCCCAGGTATCGGAATCGGGTCGAATTGGGTCCGTGTGCCTTCCGTTCATTCTAGTTCCAATTCTGAAACGTAAATCAAAAAACAAAATTAGAGCCATTTTTGGATTTTTATCATGTATGGCAGATTTTAAAACAAAAAAAAAAAGTTTGATTTTCATTAAAATATTGGAATAAAATGTTATTTTGTGCTGTTTTCCTTTTATGGATTTTAATTTTTCCAGATAAACACAAAAATCCAAAATGCAGAAATGCGTGTTTATCTGACAAATTGAACCGAAAGCTAAATTTTTGCCTTTCCTTTGCGTTTAGCATGTTTTTAGCATAACACTAACACCTTTGTTCACCTGAGGGCGTTTCAGTGTTATAACTTCACCTTTATATTTAGTTTTTTAAACCAAAATCCGTCCATTCTCCCTTTTCTGTCTACACACTGTGTCTGCTTGTAAGTACTCTGTGAATGTGCGCTGACGAACGTGCTCCTCTGCTTGTAAAACCAGCAATGTTACGACGCCGTTAAAAAGATAAATATGGTGAACGGGTTTTTTTCAAACAGAGTACCGTTTTAGATTCATTAGTACCACGATACTATACTAGCACCGGTATATCTTACAACCCTACTCAAGACTAATGATATTTACTTAGAGTATGTTGCATAACTACACAGTCATGGTTTAAAGATGACAAAACACAGGCAGGCAACAATAGCGATCAAACATTCTTCCTACAAACCCCGTTTCCATATGAGTTGGGAAATTGTGTTAGATGTAAATATAAACGGAATACAATGATTTGCAAATCATTTTCAACCCTAGTACAATTGAATGCACTACAAAGACAAGATATTTGATGTTCAAACTCATAAACTTTATTTTTTTCTTGCAAATAAAAATTAACTTACAATTTCATGGCTGCAACACGTGCCAAAGTAGTTGGGAAAGGGCATGTTCACCACTGTGTTACATGGCCTTTCCTTTTAACAACACTCAGTAAAGGTTTGGGAACTGAGGAGACACATTTTTGAAGCTTCTCAGGTGGAATTCTTTCCCATTCTTGCTTGATGTACAGCTTAAGTTGTTCAACAGTCCGGGGGTCTCCCTTGTGCTATTTTAGGCTTCATAATGCGCCACACATTTTCAATGGGAGACAGGTCTGGACTACAGGCAGGCCAGTCTATTACCCGCACTCTTTTACTATGAAGCCACGTTGATGTAACACGTGGCTTGGCATTGTCTTGCTGAAATAAGCAGGGGCGTCCATGGTAACGTTGCTTGGATGGCAACATATGTTGCTCCAAAACCTGTATGTACCTTTCAGCATTAATGGTGCCTTCACAGATGTGTAAGTTACCCATGTCTTGGGCACTAATACACCCCCATACCATCACAGATGCTGGCTTTTCAACTTTGCGCCTATAACAATCCGGATGGTTCTTTTCCTCTTTGGTCCGGAGGACACGACGTCCACAGTTTCCAAAAACAATTTGAAATCTGGACTTGTCAGACCACAGAACACTTTTCCACTTTGTATCAGTCCATCTTAGATGAGCTCAGGCCCAGTGAAGCCGACGGCGTTTCTGGGTGTTGTTGATAAACGGTTTTCGCCTTGCATAGGAGAGTCTTAACTTGCACTTACAGATGTAGCGACCAACTGTAGTTACTGGCAGTGGGTTTCTGAAGTGTTCCTGAGCCCATGTGGTGATATCCTTTACACACTGATGTCGCTTGTTGATGCAGTACAGCCTGAGGGATCGAAGGTCACGGGCTTAGCTGCTTACGTGCAGTTATCTCTCTAGATTCTCTGAACCCTTTGAGGATATTACGGACCATAGATGGTGAAATCCCTAAATTCCTTGCAATAGCTGGTTGAGAAAGGTTTTTCTTAAACTGTTCAACAATTTGCTCACGCATTTGTTGACAAAGTGGTGACCCTCGCCCCATCCTTGTTTGTGAATGACTGAGCATTTCACGGAGTCTACTTTTATACCCAATCATGGCACCCACCTGTTCCCAATTTGCCTGCTCACCTGTGAGGTGTTCCAAATAAGTGTTTGATGAGCATTCCTCAACTTTATCAGTATTTATTGCCACCTTTCCCAACTTCTTTGTCACGTGTTGCTGGCATCAAATTCTAAAGTTAATGATTATTTGCAGAAAAAAAAAATGTTTGAACATCAAATATGTTGTCTTTGTAGCATATTCAACTGAATATGGGTTGTAAATGATTTGCAAATCATTGTATTCCGTTCATATTTGATAAATGATAAATGGGTTATACGTGTATAGAGCTTTTCTACCTTCAAGGTACTCAAAGCGCGTTGACAGTATTTCCACATTCACCCATTCACACACACATTCACACACTGATGGCGGGAGCTGCCATGCAATTTACATCCAACACAATTTCCAACTCATATGGAAACGGGGTTTGTACATACAACTGTAGCTAAATGAACTGAAGCTAATGACCTTTGTGTTCATGCACATGCAACATGTAATTCCATATGTTTACGTGCTAATTGATTACTCTGATGAGGATATTAACGAGCACGCTGCCCCCGCTGGTGAATGAACCGTTCCAGGTTGCTCAAGCACTGTCACATTTATTCAACGTGGAACCTCGGCGACAGCAAGCCTTTACACCTTTGAGGAATGACTCATTCTGCAAATGAAGGACCATAGAACGGTCCCTCATCAGTGATAAACTAACGTGCCCCAAAGTGGCACCTTGGTACGGGAGCTCAATTGCATTGATTTGAAGAATGCACCCCAAAGCAGTTTGAGGCGGCAATCAGTGTGATTGTTTTTTTCCAATAAATGTGGCATATTGCAGGGTTTGGAAACGCATTTTAAATTTGGATTCACAATTTCATACAGTATATGGTATTGGGCTTACAAAATACACAGTACTTCCCAATCCACCTTATCATTTGTCCATACAATTGTTATTAGTGCACCTCTGCATAAAATTGTCTCTTCATTAACCAGGGCTGCACGAAAAAAAATCGATTCACAAACAAAACTTCATTTGTATTCATGTCCATTCTAAATAGAGTCATTTATTTCAAAAATGTATTTAAAAATACAAATACAATTTTTTTTAGGATTTTTTGTTTTTTAATAAGAATACATTTGATAAAAATACATTGTTAGACCATTTCCGGTCCGTGTACCTTCCTCCGTTCCTTCTATTTCCAATTCTTAAATGCAAATCAAAAAACACATTCCATTTTTTCTATTTTGATTTCTGAAACAAAAGTTGGACAACTATTTAGCGAGACTTTTTTAAAACGACAATAGGACTCCTGCTGCAAAAATGTGTTACTTTTATGCTAAAAACATGCTAAACGCGAAGGAAAAGCTTAAATGGTCCATGTACCTTCCGTTCATTCTATTTTCAATTCTTAAATGCAAATTAAAAATTTAATTTCGGGCCATTTTGTCTATTTTCATTTCTGAAACAAAAGTTAGACAACTATTTAATGAGACTTTTTTAAAACGACAATAGGACTCCTGCTGCAAAAATATGTTACTTTTATGCTAAAAACATGCTAAACGCGAAGGAAAAGCTTAAATGGTCCATGTACCTTCCGTTCATTCTATTTTCAATTCTTAAATGCAAATTAAAAATTTAATTTCGGGCCATTTTGTCTATTTTCATTTCTGAAACAAAAGTTAGACAACTATTTAATGAGACTTTTTTAAAACGACAATAGGACTCTTACTGAACAAAGATGTTACCGTTATGCTAAAAACATGCTAAACGTAAAGGAAAAGCTAAAATACTGCTTCCAGTTCAATTTGTCATCACACATTTTTGCATTTCGGATGAACATATATTTGATTTTTGTGTTTACCTGGAAAAATAAAAATCCATAGAAGAAAAACAGCACAAAATCCGATTTTACGGCAATATTTTAATGAAAATCAAACCTTTTTTGTTTGTTTTAAAATCTGCCATATGTACTAAAAATTGAAAAACGGCCCTAATTTTAATTTTGATTTGCATTTAAGAATTGGAAATAGAATGATTGGAAGGTACACGAGCCTGAAATACTGCTTCTGGTTCAATTTGTCATCACACAGATAACCACGCATTTTTTCATTTTGGATGAACATATTGCATATTCGATTTTTGTGTTCATTTGGAAAAATTTTAATCCATAAAAGGAAAACAGCACAAAATCCAATTTTATGGCAATATTTTAA